>NW_024581713.1:0-150444 GCF_017639235.1 Corvus kubaryi
GGAGCTCGGGCACGGCGGGAGCGGCGGGAGCCGAGTGCGCCTCGGCCCGGCACTGCGGGGATCACAGTCCCGGTCAGGCTGGAAGGGACCACAGTGCGGCACCGGGTCCAGCCTCCCTGCTCCAGCAGGGCCATCCCAGAGCACATGGCACAGGATTGTGTCCAGATGACTCTGGAATATGTCCGGTGAGGGACATTCCAGACCCTCTCTGGACAATCTGTTCAGTGCTCGGTCACTGCACAGTGAAGTTCTTCCTCATGTTCAGGTGGAACTTGCTGACCGTCAGTTTCTGGCCCTTGCCTTCTGTCCCCTTGCTGGGCATCACCAAGCAGAGCCTGGCCCATCCTCTGACAGCCCCCTTTTAGATACTTATACACATTAATGAGGTCCCCTCTCAGTCATCTGTTCTCAAGGCTGAACAGGCCCAGCTCCCTCAGCCTTTCCTCTTAAGAGAGATGCTTTGATCCCTCGCTCGCTCTCATTGCCCTCTGCTGGACCTGCTCCGGGAGCTCCACGTCTCTCCTGTCCTGAGGAGCCCGTAACTGGACACAGTAAAGGAGCATTTTCTACCTGAAAAGAGGTTGTAGTGAGGTGGGGGCCAGTCTCTTCTGCCCATGTCTACAGTGAGAGGACTAGAGGGAATGGCCTTTAGCTGAGGCAGAGGAGATTCAGGTTTTTTGCAGTTCTAGGGTGCTCAGACATTGGTTGCCCAGGGAAGTGGTGGAGTTACCATCCCTGCAGATGTTTAAGAGACATCTGGATCTGACACTGGGTGACATGGTTCAGTGGTTTAGGGGTTAGAGTGGTAGTGTGGGGTGGACAAATGATGCTCCCCTGTACCATACCATGAGCCACCCACAGCTGCCCACATCTTGCTGGAAAGCCAGGAATGGGACAACCATCCCACTTGTGCAACGTTTCTCCTTCCTCAAGTGTTCAGAAAGCCCTGTGGAGCCACAGATGCCACAGGCAGCCCCACAAGCAGCAACGCCTGGTGGTGGCATGCTGGCCCAAGCTGTGGGTGCCCTGACAGAGCACCACCCTCGCAGCTAGGTTCTGAAGTGAGTGCAATTGTGTGTTATTGACCCAAAAGAAAAAAACCCTTCGGAGAGCTGCCAAAGAGTAAAAGAAGATGTATGCGTTGGCTGGCAAGTGCTACAATACATCAAGACTCTGCTGTGATGGAGCTGGGTGATGTGTTTGGGAATTTCATCTTCCTCTGGCCATTTGTCACTATTGACTGTCACAGGTTCAATCACAGCTCACAACAAGAAAGGGCACCTGATGCCTCGTGTTCTTCTCCGTGGATAGTTTTGAATCGACTCTTGAAATAGTGTGATTATTTCTTAGCAAGGTGAAAGAGTATTTTCCTCATCATAAGTAATCTGTTGGAAAATGAGGAAACATACTGTTCTCTTTTCAGCTGTCACTCTGGTTAAAAAACTTAGGGCTTATTCTAGGCTGGCCTTACTACTAACTTGCTTCAGCCCTTCAATACATATTTTTTTGAATTGCAGAAATCAGTGCATCTCCATGGAGGGCTAGAGCAATGAATGATCTCTATCACGTATGCTCCGCTCCTCCAACTTAGAGGACAGTGGTTGGAATACAGATTTTTTTTTTCCCCTTTTCCCTGCTTTTCATCCTTTTCTCTGCAATAGTGCTTATTGCACCACTTTGACCTTGTAAGCGTATATACACACATACCAGTTCTATGCAGAATTGCTACTTTCCTCCTAATATTCTGAAATGTCCAACAGAGTTCAACTCCTAGAACACTTTATGCTTTCCCCAGAGGAATATCTGAAGCCTCCCTTGATGGTTTTTAATGGATTAAGGAGTAGAACCTGCATACACAGAAATAAGTATGCGTGTGACTCAACAGTATCCAGCCCTAACATTTTTCAAAGTATGGGGGAATCTATATGTCCATACACTAAAAAAGCTGCCACAAGCAAAACAAAGGCCAGAAAACAATTCTCCTTCCCTCCCAGAAAGCAGCTCACGTAAAGGTGAGCACACAATTTCTGAGCAGTGTTTTTTTACAGACTTTGCTGTATTTATTCTTTAAGAAGTCAGGCCTCTTCCTCATAAAAATGACTACATGTCTCAGAAAAAAGTGAAGCTAAGCTTCAATTTCGCAGTGATTGTGCTTCCTGCTGTGCAATCCTTCTCAAAAAAATAACTCCCAGGTACTCCTCCAAATTTGGGGATTGCTGAGACTGTTCAAGGAACAAATAACTGTTCAATGGATGACAGAGAAATTCATTAAGGAAAAAAGAAAAATGCAAGCCAGGTTAGACCAAAATGTCAGCAATAGAGAAGCTGTTCTCAGCTTCCTACTACAGCTGCTGCTGTAGAACTGCTTGGATGATAGCTTCTCCAGCTCCTGGCCTCTCAGTGGACTGTGCATGGAGTTCTAGGGATTATTTTTTTTAAAGTAACCTGACCTCTCAAACCAGATCCCCTTGGTCACAGCAGAATATTTGTTGGAAATGGTGAAATCTGAGGAGAAGTTTATCAGAATTTGATCAAGAAAGAGGGTAGTCAAAAAGACCACAGTTTATCAACAACTGGCAATCTTTCTTCCACAAATTTTCCATGCTCCTCCTACATTCTCCTTCTACAACTCGCCTGAATCCTTCTCACATCTCCCTCATTCCTGCTCAGCCTGGCAGTGCACCACAAACACACCCTGTGGCAGACCTGAGGCAAGAATACACATGAGAGTTGTCCAGCCAGCAGTTCTGGAAGATACACATCTTTCCCTGCCCTCCTTGCTCCTGGGCAGACAGGACAAACATCCTTATGGGCCAGTTGTTGCACAGGCTGCTGCCTTCCTATGTCTGTGTTGTTACCCTTTGGAATTCCAGCTCACGATGCATGAAGAAATTGTGAGATTACAGCAAATAACAAGCTTAACATGGGTCAACAATGTCTCAATATTGCAATAAAGGTAATCACCTTTTGGGCTGTATAAACAACAGCATAGTCTGCCAGACATAGAAGGTCATCCTGGACTCCTCCAGTTATACTCAGCACTGGTTGGGTCTCTGGGGAAGTACTGCCAAGTTTTTGGAGTGGTGTTTAATTCAAAATGGAACAATGGCACAGTGCAAGAGGCTGTAAGAAGGGTCCAAGGCTCAGGACATACAACCTAGGAAGAAACGGTTTCTTTATTTTAATGAAAGCTCAACTCTAATAACAACCTACAACTACATATGACACAGAGCTGTGAGGGAGCAGAAGGGAATCAACCAAGTTCCATAATGGATGGCTTGCTGGCATTATGAAGGGGATTATGAAACACACAGGTAGAGATTGCTTTGAAAGATTGAAGAGCTTTCATTTTCAGTTTGTTGTTTCTCATAACTACTGAAAGAAGTATTTTATAAATATTGATAGGTGTGTGTAAGTTTGTTTTGGAACAGGGGACAGACTTTACCTGCCAAGGTCTCCTGAAGCCCAGATTTTCGATATAAGCACAACAGAAAAGATATGGGGCTGCCAAGACAATGATATCCTGAGCTTGATAGAAGATGCATAGAGAGAGGGCCTTAAATCAGATTTTGTGCATTGTATATGGATTCTATAAATCATCACAGACATTACAGAAAATGAAAATGTCATGGTTATGTGAAAATAGTATCAATACCCACTCCTTTCCTCAATAAGTCTTGAAGGTGGCAGAATTGGACCATCAGAGAGTAATAATTAGAATAATAAAATAACTTAGATTGGAAAAGACCATTAAGCTCATCAAGTCAAACCATTAACCCAGCACTGCCAAGTCCACCACTAAACCATCTCTTAAATACCTGCAGGGGTGGTGACTCAGACACAAGCAGCCAGTTTCAGTGCTTAACAACCCTTCCAGTGAAGAAATTTTTCCTAATATCCAATCTAAACCTCCCCTGTTGCAACTTGAGACCTTTTCCTATGGTCCCGTTGCTTGTTACTTGGGAGAAGAGATCAACCCCCCCTACAATTTCCTTTTAGGTCATTGTAGACAGTGATAAGGACACCCCTGAGTTTCCTTTTCTTCAGGCTAAACACCCTCAGCTCCCCCAGCTTCTTCTCATAGGACTTGTGTTCCAGACCCTTTCCCAGCTCCAGTGAAGACTAGGCCAGTCCAAGGCCCAAGCAGCCAGTTTTTTTCCAGAATTCTGTGGGAAACGGTGTCAAAGGCTTTGCTCACGTCTAGACAACATCTAATTGTGCATTCCTCAGTCAGAAAACCATCTGTATTTAAGATGCTGGTTTTTGCTTGTCAGCTCAATGTTTGCTGAGACAGATTGTAAAGTACCAATTTATGATTGTGATAATTGCCATAAAGTATTAGCAACATTTGATGTAGGAGGGTACCGTTCTCCTTGTTTCATGCCAAATTTTCACTTGGCCACATTAACTTGTGATTAACTTTGTCAGGAATTGTCAATATTAAGAGATGACACAATCAGAAGATCAAGTGGGCTATGTATCCACTTACACTTTGACTCAGACCTGTTCTCTGTCACTGACTTGACAAAGCTCCCTGTATTCTGAGCATTTTTGCCTCCAAATGTCAGGCCCAGCCTTGCAATCTTCACATCCATTGTTTTACTGAGGTAAATGGAACTGCTCCTGGGATAGCATCCAAGGGGCTGGGTGTCAAGCTGAGAGACAGGCCAGTGATAACTAAGTTCTGCTTAAAATGCTGTATTGCTCTCACAAGTTGCCACAGCTGAATAGCACTGTATATCATGGCATTCTTGATCCTCATCTCCTTCAGAAACTAAAAATACACCTTTTTATGGAAACATGCAAGACCACTATGCTGGGCAATTCTAAGCTAAAGCACTCCTTACACTGGTACAACTCCCCCATAACTATATACAAATATTTTGGCTGGTGCTGATGTCTGCACATTTTGGTTCCAGTGACCATTTAACAAAATAGTCGAAGTTAATGAAAACCAGGAAACCTCCTTTGCTTGGCTAAGGGAGCTAAAATGCTTTGTATCAGCTTGCATTTGTCCTGAATGCTCATGCCGCACCCTCAGGAACCAGTTCTATTGCACTTAGTATCCACTACCTAATATTGGGGGAAAGTAACTCTTTGTCAGGAATTTAATCCCAGTTATCCCTTTTCATCCTTGAATAACCTTTCATATAATAATCAGCATTAAAGGGGTAGCTGAGTAAGTGGAAATACCCCTTTGTCAACAAGTATATTTCCAGCAGCAGAGCAGAACCCTGCTCTGGAAAGCAAAGAAGTAGGAGATGCAAGCAGTTATGGGGTGATACACTACAACATGTGGTCAGGACACCAGCTTTAGAGAAATGCATATGAATGTTTTTGGTTTGCTTCATTTTAAAGGCACTTTTGGGGAAAACGTGAAGAAACTGGTGATATTTCATTGCCTTTAATTCTTTGATTTCACAGACTCTTCTGTACCTGGTTTTTGATATTTAACCTTGAAATTTGTTTGACTTAGATTTTGGGTCAGAAATTCCGCACACACTGCATATTTGTTTTATGAAACGTGATAACAGCTGGAAAAGAACAAGGCCTTTCCTGGCAATGGGAATAAACCTCTCAGTCATGAACTGCATCTCTCAGCAGTTTGTCCTGTGTGTGTCTTGCATCACATGCTGTCGTCTTGCAGTCATGAGTCCCTTGCTTCAGCTCCCACTGCTCAGGGATATCGGCTTGGCAAAGCTGCACAGCTTATTCCCTGGGGAAATGTGCACACAAAGCAGTAGGAAGCCAGGCCACTGCTGTTCTGGAAACAGAACAGATTTGCACTTGAGTTCAAGCTGCAGGGTGTACATGCTAAGTTGATTAATACCACATCTATTTCTAGTCCTGTTACGTGGGTAATGGTAATTTCATTTTGTTCTTTTCCTTCAGTGGTTACAAAGAGATTTTCTACTTTAAACTAACCTTTAAAAATCTGAATGAAATACAGTAGTTCAGACACGAGCTACATAATTTTTACAGCTATTGTAATTTCACTAATTAGCAAAATAGCAGTAATAGAGGACAGATTTCAGGAGTCTGAGAGATGCTGGTTCTGTCCCAGGCTGGAAATTCCTTTTAATTTGCTCTTGTTTTTGTCTGTGTTACTAGGGGACAGCTCTCCTCACTCCTGTCACTTTGACCTTTGTGATTAATAGCAAAGTCTAACCTATGTAGTTCCAAAAGTCTCCTGGATTTTTCTCCTTAGTACAAAAATAAAATGGTAGGATGAAATTAGTGGACATTAGTGGCACCAGGATTTAATACCAAACATTGAAACTTGCATTCTCAACAGTTTTTCTCCAGGACAACTAACAACTTCTACAATTAAATAAGCTAAACTGATAAAAAAGATATGAAAATTGCACAAGATAAATGGGCAAAAATGAAGAGTTGCCATCTGGTTTTGTCAGATATTTGAGCTGTCTGACATTATCAGCAGCAGTAGCAGGTTCCTTGGGCAGATAACATCATTGTCTATGGCCAGTTAGAGATAATCAGCAAAAACGTCTGTATCCTGTGCAGGCCCTGAACATGCCAGTGGACAACTGCAAATTCCTGTGCCTGGCATTACAATGCAATACAATGCTTCCTACTCTTGGCAGGCAACTCTGTACAGCTCAGGCCCTCAATGGCCAATTTTGCAGCTTGTGAACAACAAAGAGCAATTTCTTGCCCTCTTGCCAGAACAGGTTCCTGAGTGGATTTCTAAGGGAGAAAGAGTGGGCACTCTCTGCTCTCTGATGGTCTACTGGAAAGCAGTGCAGATCCTGTGAATGATGCCCACCCTCCTTTTCAAAGGGGTTAATTAAAGACTTGAGGGCTTTATTTTCAGAAACAAAATTATTCCATGACAGTATTCTGCAGAGACAAGTACCCATTATTGGATTAGACAAGTGTTAACCTTCATTTTATAATAGATGTCTCCCAGATGTTTACCATAGTGGCAAAGCCTATGAAAACATGGGTCAGGACTGGAAGGAGATCTGCTCCCTAAACTTAGACGGGAATTCATTTACCTGAACGGTCTAACTCCTGGCACTTCCAAGTTTTTTCACAGACCTGTCTCAGTGAGGTAGGATTTAGTCAGCGACTCTCTCGCCATCCCCATTCCTTATTAAAGAGCAAAATTTTTTCACGGAGAGTTTTTTTAGTATTGTATCCTCCTCTGAGCAAGATCAGCAAGAAGGATCCAGGCTGGAACCTGACCAAACCTTCATTGAATGAAAGAATTCAACAGCAAAAGGAAATTCTAAGAAATAACACACTCACAAATCTTACTGGAGTTAGAGAAGGCTGGCTTTTTTGTCATTAAGATCTTGAACAATGATTTCAACCTTTTTCTGTTCAGTTTAGTTCTTTATCTCTCTCACCTAGTATGCATGTTTTTGTGCTGATTTGCCCACAGGAGAGCTATGGGTTTGGAGGGTGGGCTGTTCAGGGGATGAGGAATTGGCCAGATAGACACAGGAGTTGTGGGCACTGGCTCCATGTCCAGGTGCAGGCTGGGGATGAGGGGTGTCCCTCAGGGCTCTGCCTTGGCCCCAGGGGTCTTGAATGGCTTCCCCAAGGACACAGACAGTGGATCCAGCTCACCCTCAGCACCTTTGCAGGGCACAGGAAGCTGCGAGGGGCAGGTGACACTGTGGAAGGACAGGGCCATGCAGAGGGACCTGGGCAAGCTTGGGAAGTGAAACCACAAGAACCTCATGAGGTTCAATAAGGCCAAGTGCAAAGTGCTGCACTGCGGTGGGGCAATCCCTGAGTCATAGAATCATCAAGATTGGAAGAGATCAGCAAGACCATCCAGTCCCACCATCATCCCAGCACCACCCCTAAGGCACATCCCAAAGTGCCCCATCCATCCAGATGGCCGGGCACAGGGGTGGGGTCATGCAGGGATGTGTGCATGGGATGTGTGTGCTGGGCTCGTGTGAGCGTGCGAGCAGGGAGAGTGTGCAGAGTGGGAGTGTGAGCACGAGTGGGGTGCGCAAGCAGGGCACAATGGTGAGTGTGCAAACAGGCAAGGCCCTGTTGTGGATGGCTGAAGCAGCATTGCACCGTGGGAGTGTGCAGGGCACCACTGGGAGTGTGCAGGGCACTGCCGTGAGCTTTGGATGAACTGGAGGGGCTGGAATGTCCGGAGCTGCAGTTGGTGAGGCCACCTGAAAGCCTCTGAGGTAAGGATTGAGGGACAAGCCAATGGAGAGGGTGTCATTGTGGGAGGCTGCTCTTGGCCACCCAGCCAGGACGACGGCACCGACAAATGATTCTTTAAGGAACCAAGGGACACCTCCAAACCATCCACCCTTGTCCTTGGGAGGGAATTCCACTTGCTGGCTGTTCACTGGGAACACCCCACAGCTGGTCCAAACAGCTCCAGGAGGTTCCCAAAACACCTGGACGACAACCTCTTGGTACAGGGACTCGAGGAGCCGGCTCGGACAGGTGCCCTCTGTGATTTGTTGCTCGTTCCCAGAGAGGCTCTCGTGGCTGACGTGGGATTGTCTTGGCCACAGCAGCCGCCGGGTTTCAGATCTCTGCTGCTTTGCCTGCGCCCGTCTGGCTCCCGAGATGGGCCAGGCACAGGTGAGCATGGCTGGGAAAGCAGCATTTTTATTAATGTGTCCACGGCAAAGCTGTTGTCCCAAAAAGGATTCTTTCACCCAATGTGCGAGAAGCCAATCCCCACACAGAGTTCAAGTATTTCCTTTATTTACTGTTCTGCACAGAAAGAGGTGCTGGGTGGCAAATGCGCAAAGCTAGCACGGCAACTATCAAACTTTTCACTATTTATACATTTTAGCAAAAACGGGATTAATGTTCATTGGCTACCAATTATGTGGCTCACTTATTAATTTAATATAGTATTTCTTTTTAAAATTATATTTTTATAGTATCATATCTAAACATTTAGATGTTGCATTTATATTATATGTAATCTGTAATGTTCTATATCATATATTACAAATAGGATATTATCTTATAATATTCAAAATACATTATTTCTCAATGTTTACTATATACATGATAAATATTAAATAATACACAAAATTTATCTTTGTATTTTATAATAGTATTTTGTTTTGGTATGTATTAAATATTAATATAATCTTTTATTATTGACTATTCTTGATTAGAAATAACTTATTAATAATTAATATTAGTACATGGACTAATATCTCAATATTAATATTTTTCCTCTACTGGTTAAAAGATTTCCTTGCTCCTTATGCTAACTAGTCCTTCTCTGTGCTCGGTCTGTCTCTTCTTTTGAAGAGTTTCCTTTGTTCTCGCTGGGTTTCTGGGGTCACTGAGCTGGGGGTCGGTGGTCGCCGTCTCCCCGTGCCTGAAGCACTTTTATCCCCGGTCAGAGCCGATTTCAGCACAGCTGCTGAGTTGGCTTTATGAGTTTCTTCCTCATCTGGGAAGTTCTGCCGAATGTCCTTGTGGCCTGTCCCTCCTGCATCCTTGGTGTCCCCTCTGAGCAGGAGCTCCTTCTCCCCAGGCTTTGGGCACCTGCCCTTAGCTCTGACACCACTGGTGCCTGTCAAGCCCTAAGCCTCAGCCAGGAGATTCTCCCGACAAGGAACTGATGTCCCTGACACCTGGACATCAAAGGCAGCCCGTGTGGCTCCCTCAGGACGCCGGGCAGGCTCCGGGCCGGCCGCCACCTGCGGAGCCCGGCCTGGCGCGGGCAGCGGTCACTGATTGTCCGGCCGTGGCCGCAGGCAGGGGCAGCGGAGCAGCGCCCGCAGCGCCCGCCTGAAGCGGGACGGGCGATTCTTGGGGGCCGCCGGCCGCTGCCCGAGGGCTCCCGGCTGGGGAGCTGAGGGGCCTGGGGGGCAGCAGGGGCTGTGCGGGGCAGGGCCCTGGCTCTGTGCCCCTGCTGCCCTCCCCTGCTCAGCCGAGGCCGGAGAAGCCGCTGCCTTGGCCGAGTCCTGGGGAGCAGCGTCGGGGTCCTGCAGCAGCTGTGGGTACTTGGGGTTGATCCAGATGGTGTGGATGGCGATCTGTTCCCAGTCCTCCTGCGACACCTCTGTGTCTCTCTTGTGTCCCCTTTGGGACAGCTCTGGGTCTCGTCCGACTTCGCCTTCGGACAGCTCTTGGTCAATTGAGTGTTCCCATTGGGGAAGCACTTTGTCACTGTCATTTTCTTCTTGGGACAGCTCTTGGATTCCCATGTCCAGCCACTTGAGTAACTCTTGGTGTCTCTCAAATTCCCAGTGGTACAGCTGTGAGTCTATCTCACCTTCTGATCGCGACAGGTCTCTTTTGTCTTCCCGTTTGTACAGCTCTTGGACATTCACATCTCCCCTTTGGGAAGGCTCCTGGCACCTCACATCTCTCCCACGGGACAGCTCTTGGTCTTTCTCCACTTCCCATTGGGACAGATCTTGGTATTTCTCATCTTCTCACTGCTCCAGCTCTTGGACATTCTCATTTCCCCACTGGGAAGTCTCCTGGTATTCCTCATCTTCCCACTGCTCCAGCTCTTGGACACTCTCATTTCCCCACTGGGAAGTCTCCTGATATTTCTCATCTTCCCACTGCTCCAGCTCTTGGACATTCTCATTTCCCCACTGCGAAGGCTCCTGATATTTCTCATCTTCCCACTGCTCCAGCTCTTGGACACTCTCATTTCCCCATTGGGGCAGTTCCTGGCCCATGTAGGGTTCCCACTCTCTCTCCTCCCTGGCCAAGTCCCACCCCACAGTCTGTGGCCCTGGCAGCTCTGTCCCCCCCACTGCCCCCTCCCACTGCTCCCCGAGGGCTTCCAGCCACCCAGGGCAGAGGCTGCGGGGGCAGCAGGGGCAGTGCAGGGCACGGCCCTGGCTCTGTGCCTCGGCTGGGGGGGAAGGAGGCGACTGCCTTGGCACAGCCACCTGCCCAGCCCTGGCCCCAAGGGAGCTGCCTCTGGCCCCATCCCAGCTCCGTCTTTCCCCTCTCCCTCCGGGGCTGGCCATCACCTGTGGCCTCATCCACAGGCCTGGCTACTCCATGGCAGGGGGGGAGTTGGGGTTCACCTCCTCTCTGAGCATCTCCATCACGCACTGCCACAGAGGCTCTCAGGGAAGCTGCTTCCTCGTGACAGAGCGGCTCTCCTGGGACTGGGCACCCCACGGCACACCACACACCTGTGTCACAAAGGGCCCTTCAACAGCTGACCCCACTGAAGTGGCATGGAGCAGCCCCGGACTCGGGGACTTGTAGCCCCTGATGTGCCCAGAGCCCTGGGAGGCTTTGGACACGGTCCCATAGGATAGCGTGAGCCCCACCCTGCAGAGCCCTGGCTTTGGAGGCTGGGCTATTTGGGGCACGAGCCACTGGCCAGATGGACACAGCCAGGGAGTTCTGGGCACTGGCTCCATGTCCAGCTGCAGGCTGGGGACAAGGGGTGTCCCTCGGGGCTCTGCCTTGGCCCCGGGGCTCTTGAATGGCTTGCCCAGGGACACAGACTTGGCCACAGACTGCAGCTGTTTCAGTTTCAGAATTTCAGATCTCTGCTACTTTCCCTGGCCCCATCTGGCTCCCGAGATGGACCAGGCACAGGTGAGCCTGGTTGGAAAAGCAGCATCTTTTATTAATGTATCCATACTGAAGCCACCCTGTGTCACCCCCTCAGGATGCTGCACAGGCTCTGGGCCAACCTTCTTCACACAACTTTTCTCTGAAGGAAATCTGTTCCTGCCTTACCTGAGGATTCAGGTAAACTGGTTTAACTTTACTAGTAGGGATAGATCAGTTTTCTTTGTCTGAATAATTACTTTTGCATTCCTGAAAATTCTGCGCCTATCAAGACACCTTGATTAATTTTAATTGATCCTGAGCAGGTGCAGGGCCTCCCACTACCGGAGGTGGGGATGTAGCACCCCGTGCAGGATTTCTCTATGTGCAGAGCTCTTTTGGATGTGCTGCTGGTAACAATCAGGCCAGCAGCTTTCAAAGTGTCCATCTCTCACTTATCCTGGCTCTCTCCAGTGCACTTCTTGCCACATTATCACTTCAGTTACCAATTTTCATCACCAAGCAGTGACAGTGTGTGATCTGCTAGTTTCTCCTGAGCAATCTTTTAGATGCTGCTGTCTCTGACCCAGTTACAAAGGGAAGAAGTTCAAGGTGTATGAACAGCTTCATCCCGTCCCAAGCCTACTCCAAAGGTGTCTGAGCTTTGATCAGTTTGGGCTCTTTATACTGTTAAATAAAAGACAGATAGCAGGTGTACACCAGCAAGAAAAACTTCCTTTGTGCTTTCAAGTGGCCCCCCAGATGTTACCCTCTCCAAATTTCTGAAATTCACAGATTTACCCAATATACAATGTCCACAAAAAATATGGTTTATTGGACTAGATTAAATGATATAATGCTTAGACACTGTTATTTGTATTAACAATGCTCTTGCAGAGGAACATAACATGATACTTTTTTTTCCTGCCTCTAATGAGATCTCAATGCAGGTAATTCATGACAAAGGGCACTGGATGCTTTCCAAGTCACACAGCTTTGACAAACTGTAAGAGATCTTGCATATCCAATAATTGAAATAGAATTTCAACTTTTTGCCTTGCTGAATTAATTTTGTGCTTTTGAGTTCTCTTGAAGCTATGAAGAATTATAAACTATTAGAGCTTGACAAATACAGAGTTGTTCAGATTTGTAACAACAATGCAGAGACAATCATTAAAATACACCATCCTTTAAAAGTGAGGCCATGTTACTTTTGACTCAGAGCATGGCTGGCAGCTGGGGAGCTGGAATAACACTGAAAAAAAACCTATGAAGTGACATCAAACAGGTCAGATGAGTTTTCCTTTCTCTTTTCTTACCAATACATCTCTCCTCACAGCACTATTGTATCTGTGCAATGGATACTGCATGCTACATTTCTTTTTTTGTCTTCAGTGTTTGTTGGAATTGTCACCATCCAAATAATCTGGGTAATGTATTCAAATGTAACCCAACAATGCTGAATAAACTGCATTGACAGTGGTTGGGTTTTGTTTGTAAAGTTGTCCTGAATGAAATTTCAGACAATACCCACCTCATAGGTATATTTACAAAACATTGCACCATTTCCATGGCACAGATGGATTATGGATGCCTTGCAACAAGCAATCACATCAATAAAACTTTAGATAAAAACCTGACTGCCATTTCTGCCCTCTCCATTTAACACTGTGGGCAACAAAATATTTGGACAAGCAATAGGTTCAGTGGATCTACAATCAACAGAAACAGATCCAGACAGCCAATACCTTTCCATAATAAGTTATATGTATTATAACCAAACCAAACCCCAATGTGTCTTGATCCTGAATTTTTCTGTGCATACCAGATCCACCGAGTGACTGTTTGCATCTCTATCCTTGGAGGAATGTGGCATCTGCAACCTGAGGCAGTAACAACCATGCACATACAAATGGTTTTATGCATATTCCACAGGAGACTTTTCACCCACAGGACAAAGTAACAGTACAACATGTTGAACAGGCTGTCACACCCTACTTACCATCATCTTCTCAACAAAATCCATTATGCTAATATACAATGAGCTTTTTAACACATAGTGAACAATACTTGCATAAACAAGTATAATTAATTTATCAATGTATTCTCCAGAGTTCTTTATTGATCACAGAGACCGATACAGCCTACACCAATACCAAAACCAAATTAAATTCAGTCCTTCACTGTAAATGAGAAAAGACAAGAGCAAAATTAATTTCTGGCAGTACCACAAACCGTGGACTGCCACAAACTTAGTGCGAGAGCTGGGACAGATTACAATTGAGTAGCTGAGACCAACCAGCAGGACCCCAGTATTTTGAAGCAATTGTAGATGAGCTACAAAAGAACAGTTTTGATACAGTTGCTTATGAGGAGTAATCTGGCAGAGGACAGTCAACATCGAGGACTAGTAAAAAACAGCATTAAAGTATGCAAAAGGTCACAAAATGTAATTCTGTTGGCTGAAGTAGGTAAATAAACATTTATCAGTTTATTTAACTGATAATCCAGTTATCCTACGACAACGTAATGAAGCAGGTTCACTCTCTCTCTTACAGGATCACAGAAATAACTGGTGTGAAGCTTCATGAAAAGCTTTGCTCTGGCACCAGGCTCTGCTTCCAAGCTGAGTTCTAATGTAGAGAGCTGCTGCAAAGTCTTTGCCTCATTCATGTAAGGAAAATTTGCAAAGAAAGATTTCAAATCTTCCAATTGTATCAAAAAAGGTTTTAATTTAATTTGCTCTCCCCCTTCTCACTGTTCCCCTTCAGAATACATAAATGATCACTTGCAGCAATGCACCTCAATCTTTACCAAATAAGCAAATTAAAAACAAAACATGCAGAGTAGTGATAAAATATCCAAATAAAAACTGAACTCAGAGAAATGCCAAGTGGACATCTGATTCTACATCAAAACCAAAACCAAGCTGCCTGGGCTGTAAAGTTTCATTCACCCTGTACTGAGAGGCACCAAAGCTCTCAGGGAGATGTGTGTCCTACCCAGAGATGCACTATACCCATCTAGCTCACTTCAGTTCAGTCAGAGGTTCATGCACTGAATGAGAGCTGAGTTCTGGCACAATGTGGTGACACCAGCTGCTAAATCAGAAAACCAGGAGTCTTGTCAGACCTTCAGGAAAGGCAGCAGTGGAGGCTGGGGCAAGACCTGGAAATACCAAAGATTTCTCCTGCGCAAGAGCATGAATTTCAGTTCAGTGAAGAGAAGGAGTCAGCTCAAAATGTGACAGGCTCAAGCCAGCTTTGGCACTTGTGTTACTGCAAGTAATGTGGTGACCTGTTCCCAACTCAGCAGGCAACCTGCTGTGAAGGTTTATGTGCACCAGTGACCACTTGAGCAACAGCTAAGGGTTTCTTATCCCAGGGAAAGCTCGCTTGCTAGCTGCAAAGCTGCCCAAGTCCAGCTGTTATTAAACAGAGACATGAGGTAATCATTATTTCCAGAAGAATTAACAGGATGCCAGGGGTGACACATGAAAAATGACAGACAGAATTTTAAAATACACGAACAAGTAGGCTTAAAACCTGCATTGCCTTTTTCCAATTTAAATTCTGTCCAATGAAAGACAGTTTGACAGCATGAAGTGCAAGTTGTCCTACACTGGCTCAAAAAAAAAAAAAATCACTGGAACAATCAAACCCTGAACATTCCTTAATTAAATGGACAAGTCTCTTGGGAATGACATGGGCAGAGACCATACTTTTTGTAGACCAAACCTGAGCAGAGATTGGATTTTGTTTCTTTTCTGTAAATAGACAAAACAAGTATTTCAAGGTAGAGCTGAAGTGGTTTCAAAATAGCAACGACCCAGGTCATAATCAGAATTTTGTATATACAATTTGTATTAACTTAAAAAAATAAAGAAGTTCAAAATACCTCCAGAGAACATTCTAGGTTAGCAAAATGTCCTGTACAAAAGTAGGCCACACTTGTTGGTTTAAAAGAAGTCCACAGCAGTTGGTCTCTTCTTAGCTGACATAGTAAATGGTCTCTTCATTTGGGGCTCTTTTGCTGGGGTCACTGTGGGTGACTTCAGCACCCCATGACGAGGTTTCTGTTCAGGATTGAAAGCCACACGGGAGGGTCCTTCTGGGCTCACTAATATACTTTTGTCAGTCTTTTTAAATTCTGTTGAAAAACAAGCCAACAAGTTAAAAGAAATGCAACCCCTGGAATAACTAGGCCTATCAATCAACTGTGGAATTTCCCAGCCCTGGAAGCCTGAGTTAGATCCTCAAGCCCAGCAAGCATCAGAAGCCTAAGAACTTGGCAGAGAAAACAGATGGTGGTGAAGCACATCTCTCAGCAGAGTCCCTTGGGGAACAGGGTCTGCTGCAACCCACTGAGAATCCTCCCGATGGTTCCACAGACCACCAGAGACTCTGGGCCTTTTCCTCAGACACAAGTGCTCCAGCTATCCTGAAGAACACCACACTGGAGTTTAAAAGATCACAGTGGGTAAGAAGTGTCTCTGCTCTGACTGCTGAACAGCTCCAGAGTTTCCTGGCCATCCCTTCAGCCAGCAGGGAGGCATTTGTTTTTCATTTTGTTCACCTGTGTTATATTAACATGAAGACATTTACCTAAATACACTGTTCTCAATTTGAACTTGACCTATTGCACACCTCAGAGAGTTAAAAAATACCTAAATGAATACATGGAATATAATTCTGTGCTATGGAGCAAGACATTTATTTAACAGGGAAAACACTGTCTGCTTACAGAAGGGAAGTGACATTTATCTACTCATAACCATTAATAAACCACAGGCAGCCAAGATAAAAAGCAAACTTTGCTACTACAAAGTCTGATTTTATCAGCATGTCAGCACCTTTGCCTTGGGAAACAGAAGTGAGCAATGATGACTGTGAAGTGCACGTGTTTCCCTCAGAGGAGCCCTGCAAAGAGGCAGCTCAGGAAGGCAAGTCCATCACCCTGCTGCAGTGTTCCATCCATGAGGCTCCTTCTGCAGGTCACTAATCCAGCACCCTGGAACTGCTCAAGTCTAGCTGCAGGGCTGAATGGCCTGAACTTTACCATCTCCTCTGGAAAGGAACTTGAGGAGAGTTTGTAAACGAAATACAAATATTGAGACAAAAAAGGATCAGAATCATCCTGTTCTAGAGGTGTTCTACAGGTGTGTGAGTATGTACAGCTACCAGAGAGACTGTGGACACACACACACGTCAGACTCACCTGCAGTCATGTTTTTATTCAAGCCAAACGTGACTTTTTTGGAGCTGGGCGACTGCAGCTTGTTCAGCTATAAAGCAAAATAAACACATGAAATAAAATAAGACTTCTGAGGCAATGCTGTGGGTTCTTTCACCTGCACCCCACTGATGTAAAGCAACCTGCTTCCTTCAGTCGGTTTAGAACTGCCCCAATCCTGTGGCACTGACCCTTGCTAAGACAGCACTGTTTTTCTAGCCAAAAGCAAACATATTCCATTTGTGCAGAAATCACATACTCTCCTTAATGTCATTATGTAATTCAGCAACAAACAAGAAGATATTTGTGTGTTAAACAGACTGGCCCCACTGCACTCAGGCCTCAAACTAAGAGGACTTGAAAAGCTTTCGATGTTAAAAAGGTCTAGAGAAGAAGGCAGTCTTTTGAAGCCCTGTACTGTTGCCACCCTCCAAAAATGAGAAGAAATGGAGGCTCAAAGTCCCTTTGCAAGACTGAAAATCAGTTTATGCTTTTGCTTTCTTGTGAAATGAGCAGATTCAGAATGGTGTGCGTTCAACAAGAAGGTTGAAAGCAGAGGGGAAGGAAGAAGAGATTTCAGAGACATCTACAACTCATTTTCTGAAACTCTGAAGCTGTGTTTGACTCTGTCTACAGGGAAATGCCTCAGCATTTCCAGTTTTATCTGCTCATTTTAGGAGACTAACACAGAGTGGAAAAGACAGCACGAGTGAGGTCGCAAGCTGGGGAGCTTGCCTGGGAGGACATTTGTCCCCAGACTCAGCTGCCCTTTGTGAGATCACCTTACCTGCATGGATGTCCTGGTGGAAGAGATGGCGCTTCTGGCTTTCCTGAAGAACACTGCCTTTGGTACAGTTGATTTTTCAAATTTTACAAAATCACTTGCTGGTTTCACTTTCTTTTTCTTTAATGGTGACAGAGCAGCACTGCTTTCCTGAGGAGGGAAAGGGAAAAATGCTTCAGTACAAAGTACTGTAGTTAACTAATACCTGGTGCAGGGATCAGTGCTGACCACACACTCACATCAGCTAATCATCATATTTAACTCTCAGCAGGTAATTTTGCAATTAGCATGAGTGAAAGCAGAAGTTTAAGGCAAGCTCTGCACAGAAATAGGGAAGTCATTGCAAAGCACAAAAGGAAGAATTTGCAATGGATTTGCCAAGCCCATCAGAGTGCAAACAAACACATTTTCTCCATGTGCATGAGGATACTTCACAATTGATCCAGCTCTCCAGCGCACAAGTGATCTTTTTTTTCCCTTCACCATAAGCAAAAACTCTTCCGTGGTACTTCTGGATGAATAAGATAAATAACTAATGAACAAACACAACTTTGGGCTAAGATGGAGAGCTTGAAGAAAAAAATGTGACTATATTATCAGGAATCCAGCTGTTGTGTAGTGCTACTGGTTTGCTGCCTGAAATTCATACTTTTATGGGATTTAAAGCAATTCTTGTCTCCAGCACAAGGCAATTCTTAGGACCTGCACTGGCAGAGGTTTCTAACCTGCTGTCTGTGGACTAGTCAGATACCTGTGGACTGTGGTGAGGGGAAGTTCAGCTATGCTTCTCATCAACCTACAGACATGGAATTCACTGAAAGCTGTGGAAAATGTCCAGAGGATATGGCCTCTTTTGATTTGAAAATCACTTATGCTTTAAATAAAGGGAAAACCCACAAGACTTTTAGCTTTCTGAATTGTGGAGACATCTCTGAAATAATGCTGATCTTGTCAGCTTTTTTCCCCTTCTCCTCCTCTTTCCTCTGAATATTTGAAGCTATTTCTCTGGAGGTGTGTGTTGTCCTTGAAATCAAGAATCAAAACATGCCCCTTATTTCTGGGCACAGGGCCAGGATTATATAATTAAAATCAGGAAATAAAACAACATGTTATTTCTCAAGCAACGAAAACAAAATTAGCAAAGCTTAACTTCCTCCGCATTTACGCATTTTAGCTTTACCCTGCCCTCTTCTTTCTTTCATCAGTATTCTCCCTCTCCTCCTGACTCAGCTTCCATGTATCTTTCCTTGTCTCCATCCCTCTCCTCCCTTTCAGCACACGCACAACTATGTGAACTGGGCAATTAAAAGCAAATGCCATAATTTCTTTGGAATTCTACATGTGAAGAGTGACCCACTAGCCCATGCCCTGACAGTCAACAAGCCGGTGCTGGGGCTGTGCTGCTGCCTTTCCCTCAGTGCCTTACACTGATTTGTGCCAACAACTCATTTCCATGAAGTCTGCAGGAACATCTTATCTTTAATCTATCACAGGTCTTGGAACCTGTTGGTCAGTTACAGCAAAGTCTTAAAGAAAGAGATGGGGGTGTCATAATCATATTTTCTTAGAAACTAAACTTTTATAGACAAAGAAAAACCAGGTGTGAGATACAGAATATTGAGACAACAGGAGACAAAGCCAATGGTTCCTACTTGGAAAGCCCTGCAGTGAGAGAAATGCAGTCTGAATAGTCCCTCTCAGGAGTTTATCATCAAAAACCAGAAAATGTCAGTTATTTTATTGTTATTTAAGCAAAGTTCCAATATGAATTTTTTCTCCTGTGAAGGACTGAATAGTTATATCTTCATATACAATGCTGCACTACTTAACTAATTCTAGAGTTTTAAACTTAAGTCAAACAGAGGTGAGCTCATAGGCTCATAACATGCACTTTTAACTCTTTTATGTGCTCATAATCTCATTTGTGCTTTATGAATTTTTTTTCCACCAAAGTGAGATTGTCAGCAAGACTTCCAAGAATGTAAGTAAACCCCTGAATGTGTTAGGGTGAATATGCACATGGGAAATGAGCAGTTAAAAATCATTTCAGTGGCTGGAGAGGGAAGAACCTCTGCACTCTCTCTCTTAGCCACACTATCAAAATTACACAGTGCAAAGTGCTTTTTGACACTCACATCACTGAGAAAAATCAACCCTGTTCTACTTATTGCCAAAAAGAAAATGGGGGTGGGAGATGGTGGGGAATAAATAGGTTGTTCCCAAACTGCAAGACATACATTTTTGAAGAAGATGACTACAAGCAGACCTTCCTAGCAAAAAACCCACAGTACTGTCTTTATAAAAAACTGGATCATTCATAAATGTGATTACATAGCCACTGATGACATTAAAGGTCACAGGGTCATATTCTCTATTCCAATGTCTATTCTCTTTCCCCAAATACTTTCCCCTGACAGTCCTATCAGTTTGTTTAAGATGGAGCAGTGAGTGAGCAAAAGAAGCCACTCCTGGAATGCTGCGGGCAATTTTACAAGGAGCTTATCCTAATCTGTGTGCTGCTGCTGCAGAGGGGATGCTCCATCTTCCCATTTCTCATTGTCTTGTCAAAATATGATGCCCTTTGTAAGCATGCTGTAAAGCTCAACCAGAGACCCAATGCAAAAGAATAATTAACGCAGGGACTAAAGAAAAAAAAAGAAAGACAAAGAAAGACAACCCCATCTTGCCCATAACATCCCATTTTTCAGCTAGATGGGTTCTTCCAGCTGAGAGGCTGGCACAGGATTTAGTGTCACTGTACAGCAGGGTGTGACACTGTAGCAGTGTGTGGATTTCTGGGGAATCAAGTTCTTTTTGGTGGCAATGCATGATGACATCAGCATGCAGCCCATGCAGCCCCATGCTCAGAAAGCTAAAGCCAAATTTGAAAATGAGCCTGGCAGTTCCTGAAGCAGGCAGAGAAAAGAATGAGATGTACATACCACCTTCCTGCTTTTCTTGCATGCAGTCTCCAGAACTCCATTGGCTTCGACTGAGTTTAGCACCTCTTTCACTTTTCTCTTCTTTTTCAGGGCTGCTGCATTCTGACTGGAGACTTTCATCCCTTCCAAACCACCTAACTTTGTCTTTGTCTTCACTGCGACCTTTCTGGAGGGCAGAGATTCAGACCCTGCCCTTCTTGGCAGGGTCCCCACCACACCTTCCCTGTTGGGTTTCAGGTCAGTTTGCTGCACAGGGGGTTCCCCATTCACCAGGACAGCCCCTGCTTTCTGCTTCTTTTTCATAGCCTTAGGAGGTGATGGCATGACAGATGGGTTGACATCCTCTGCTGCACTGGCACTGGCTGGTCCATTCTGACATGCTGGTTTTGCAGGAACGTTCTGCACTTTTGGATTCACGTTCTTCAAATGACTCTTTTTACTCTGCTCTGCGTCAGTCAGACTGTTCTGCGCAGAGATACTGTGATTTTCTCTGGTGTCAGTTGCTACATTTGTGGTCTCACTGGTCTCATTTACTAGCAATTTCTTTTTCTTCCTCTCCTTGTTATTTTCTGGCACCTTTTCCTGGCTAGAAGCATCAGATCCAGATGTTTCAGCTTTTCCCTCCTCACAATTTCCATCAGCTGTTCCAGAATCAGCACTTGGGCTGTCCCTCTTCTTCCGTTTTTTCCTCTTCCTCTGGGAAACTGATGACACCTTCACACTTGAAAGCTCTTCTTTATCCTCTAAATCCATCACAAAAAGAATGCCATAACACAGATGTGAAACACAAAGGTACTTAAAACAACTGAACTCTATTTTTTTTTTTGTTCTTTTCTTTTAAAATAGGTGTACCATTTTCCTGTTATCAGCCTGCACAACAGTTTCACTGTTACAGCTGCTCAGGACACTGCAGTCTGCTGATGTCTGGCCTAATTAATACTTTGCTAATTTTGCCTTGTCACAGCTAAGATCTAAACCATTCCCTGTGGCAACCTTATTTTTCATAGCAACATCCCTAGAAAGAGTTATTACCCACCTGTTAAGCCCATCAAAGGGCAACTCAGGGGTTCAGTATTCCAGCATCCTGCATCCCCAAATTCTTATATTTCAACACTCATCCTGTTTTAAGACTGACATGTTTCTGCTTTCCTACAGTAAATTCACCTGCTCAAAGGAGCGATGCAAACACCTGCTTCCAGTTCTGCTTTTGACTGAAATTTTTGAGGTGATGCTTGCCTCAGAATTGGTAAGAGAACTCCCCCCACTTTCAAAGAGAACTTAATTTCACATTTAACCCTCATCACAACAGGCTACAAATCAGCACATCCTGAACAACAGTGTTGCCATCCTCAGAACAGCTGGTATCTGACACTTTGCCAAACTGTACAAGTCACTGCAAATTGTCTCTTTTCCAAAGGTTGATCTTGCCTTACCTTTTACTTTTTCCAGCTCATTTTGCTGCCAAGGCTTGACGGCTTTTTTCTTTCGCTTTCGCCTGCCGAATTCATCATCGTCTTCATCTGTAGAAACATCTTCAGGAATATCTTGGGGGAAGATTCCTGTTGAGAAAGGATAAGGTATCAGAAAACTGCGAGTCCTACTTCTATGAACAGTTATATGAACTGTTCATATACAGTGTAACTCCCACAGAAAGAAAAAACAACTCCTTTTTCCCCACCCAACCTTAAAGAAAAACATATGACTGATTCCTATTTGTTTAAGCAAAAATAATCATCTTTTATTTCAGGACAAAGTACAGGGTTGCTCAAATTGTGAAAGGAATTTGGCCATCTCACCAAAACCATGTAATGTGTCTTAATGAGCTTTAAAAAACCCACAAAACTCCCAATACAATATTCTTGAAATAGACATTAAAAAAGAGAAAAAAAATTCCAGTACATATCGTATGGGAGCATTATATATCATTTAATGGAAAATAACTGCTGTCTCTGTCTGGTGCTCAGTCCTTACCTTCTGCTAAGTCCTGGAACCTGGAGGGGAGAGGAAGGGAGAAAAGAAAAACCAAAACATTACTATTCATTTAGTACTGATAATAACACTAGCAGAACAGCACTACTGCACTTACTATGGTTTTGTCAAAATAGGAACACCATATTTTGCATAGGAAGTTACAGAGAGCTCACTCCAGAAGAGATCTGCCTCAGAAACCCCCAAACTCAAACCAAATCACTGAAAGGATTGAGAAAACAGCAGTTCAACATTTTTCCTGCATCTGTTCCTTGTGTCACACAAAACCTGATGTCACATCCTGCAGAACAAACCCACCCTGTGCAGATAAACCTCTGCAGATAAACCCCAACTGGCTGCAGTTGTCTGGTACCAGTGAGGAACAGCATGACACCATCACCAGGACAAGAGAGGCTGGACAGAAAGCAAATGGAAGTTGTTCAGGAAAAGGTGAACTTCAGGAGAACTCACTTTTTGACCAGCTTGTACAGACGCTTTCTGTTCAGGGAAGGTGTATTTTTCCTGCTTGCAAATTCGAAGATTTTGTCAGCAACAGCCTTGTAATCAAACTGTTGGGGGGAAGTACAATGCAGCTTTTCTTAGTTTATCCATGCAAGATAACTCAGTGCAACTCGTGTTACCAGTACATCAAGTTTTAAGCTCAATAGGTAAATTGTAAAGATACACATCTTGAAACAGACACTTCCTTTAAACCCCAAATGTTTTCCTCTGTTGAAATTTACGCCCCCTTCACACACTGATTTGTACAGATGGCTGCTTCATTAACAGAACAGCTGAACTTGGTATCACTTTCTCAAACGTTCCCAACCTTAATTCTTACTCAAGAGAGAAGCCAACCCACTTCAAAACTTCCATAAATATTTAGCTAAATATCAGATTTAAAGTGTGTCATGTCCTAATTCTTGCTTAAAAGCCACAGATGCATGAAGTGTATCCACCTGCATGTGTGTTTGATGGGAGGATCTGTCAAAATCACTACACTGCACTGGCCCTGGGTCTAGAAAACCCAAATTGTAACATATTATCCTCTCTCCTATGTATCCTGATGCCTTTTCCTGGTCTTAAAATCAAGAGTCAAACACGGTTAGAAGGGGAAAAGGGATTTTACCTTGGTATTTATTTTTAAGAATCCTTAGGTGCACACGTCCAGGTCATATGGATTGAAATGCACCCCGCCGAATATACGCCAAAAGATCTGGTATATCGTTACAGGTTTTACTAATTAGCAGATCTATCAAAGATTCCCCAATGAGAGGCTCGAGTGAGCCCCCCTCCCCAAGGAACCTTCCCCTGGATGGTTCTCTCTTGGTTTACAGAATGTGTTCTGGAGAGGACCTTGGGCTCTGGGGCACACTGATCCCTGGCTACCAAGCTTCTAAAATGTTGAGTCTCTCAGCTTGACAAACAAGTCCAAGAATGGAGGCAAAAAGCACTAGGAGTACAGAAGTTGTAAAAAGGCATAACAGGGGTATAAAAGAAAAGGCAAAAATCTTCATGGCATCAATCCCATCATCCATTTTCAATGAAACTTAGGCTGATTGCTTCCCCACCCACCCAAACGGACTTGGCTTTTAGCACACACATTTTTAAATTATTGAAACAGGAAGGAAGGAGCAGAAAACAGAAGATACAGGAGAGAGGAAAGAGGAATTTAGAATTTAGAAATGGATTTATTTTACTACCACTCACAGAATACACATTACATAAATACCACCTTACATTAAATCAAAAGGAGATTGAAATTTTGTAACCTGTCTATCCTTTAACACCCTTTACTTCGGCACCTCTTGAAAGGAAGGGGGAAAAAGAAGTAACAGTAACAGAGTAAGTAAGCCACAAACCTGAAGAACAGTCCCGATCCCATCATCAGCATTTTCATTGACATCCTCTGTTTTTTCAGAGCTCTGTGCTGATTTTCTTGACAGACATCTGTCTGCTATTGTAGAAAAAAGACTGAATATTAATGGTTTGTTTGAGATAGTGACTCCAAAAGAACAAACTTTATTAAGCACATCTGAAGGGAAGATGGGAAAACACAATTATCCTCAAAACACCCTGAGCATGTGTTTGATTGGTTCAGAGCAGTATTTTCAGGAAACAAATTTTTCCATCTTGGCAACTCTTACCAGGGCAATTTAGAGCTTTCTCCTCACCTTTGGTTTTAAGCACCTCTTCATTTTCCTCTCTGCCTTCTTCAGAAGCATCCTCTTCATCACTGTGGGTACCCAGCTCTTTCATCAGGTCTTCGATGGCAAAGGGGGACTGATCCACGATCATCTCAAAGATGCCGGTGGCCACAGCATGGAGCACGCAGCGACTGTGTCACAGGAGAGCAGGGTGAGCCCAAAGGCAGACCATAAACACCCCTGCTTCTCACATTAAAAAAGGGGGAATTGGAGGGAAAATGGGTAAGAAAGAACGTGGAAGAACACCACGCTCTTCAGATGATGGAAGTGAACCTGTTACTCCCTAAACAGAAGTCCTTTAATCCAAGCAATGTCCTGCTAATGTGCCCCTCTTAAATTTCACTGTTTGTATGTTGACCTATATTACACTGCAAAGAAGCCAACCAGCTCAGCTGCTCTATGCATTAAAAAATTAAAATAACTGGACAAATTAATCAACAGAGGTTGATATAGTTCTTATAAATCCATGCAGACTATCTATAGCTTTGATAAACACAAGTTAGCTTCAAATGACTGTGAACATTGCTGGTAAAATACCCTTCTTTTTCTACATTCTGAAATTATGACTCTTTGATCCATTTATTACCATATTCAGAGTTTCTTAATTCTTAAAATGTATTTATCCTGTCATTGAACTTACTCTTTTGATTTGGCAGCAATTTTGCAGAAAGGTTCGATAAACTTGAGATTCTGGTCTGCTGTGAGCTGTTTGATTAGAAAGAAAAATCCTGTGAGTACAGAAAATACTGTATGTGTACACTGAAATTCCATGAATATTGGTGTTTGTACAGGAATCTTCTTTAACAGTCTTTCAGCATATTATCTAATTCCAACTGGCAGAGGTATCCAGGGCCTTTTTGTTACCACTGCTACCATCAACTTCCAGATTTCCCTGGAAGTATTATAAAAACACTGACTGCCTTGCAGACTTTTTTCTGCTGCTTGCAGAAATACAACAAGGCTTCTTACTTTAGATATGGAAACAGGAGGCAGAGAAAACTTAAAACAATTTTGTTTACTTTCCCAAAGAAGGTCTGTAGCAGACAAGAGTAAGATTTGGGTTTCTCTTAACTGGGCTGCTTGCACCAAAACACTGTCAGCTACAATAGAGCTAAAGATCAAGATCCTTCCCTTCAAAATTCAATTTATGAGCATCATCAGTGATTGCAAATAGTCTGGGGGACTCACTCCCCTCTCCAGGCTTCCAGTGAGTGGCTTAGCTACAGTTGTATGACTGTGGAGCTGCAGAAATGATTTGGGCACCAAGCTCTGGCACTTCTCTGGTGCAGACATCTCTGTCTTGCTCCACAATCCATAACCACAAAACTGCAGGCAGGATTGGTTTGAATACTGACTGGAAGGAACACGAATGGAAAACTGCTAACAGCTTTGTCCATTGCAAGGAGAAGTATCAGAAGCCAGAGACAAAAGGAAGTAACTGAGGAGGAGCCTGGGACAAGCGTGGGGCAGCAAGAAGGGTGCAGGGACAGGAGGAATGCACTTTGGCTTTGCTGCTGCAAAACTCTGCACCACTGGAACAGCAGCCAAAATTAAGAGTCACAAATTAACTGTCACAGCAAAACACAGCAGGGCAAGACAGATGTCACCAGCAAAACAAACATCTGGATATGCAGGGTAAACTGCACAATGCACAGACAACAATAAACAAATATTAGACAATGGTGAAAGCTCACTTTCCTTCTCTATTTATGTGTTACATAACGAGCCAAGAGCAGGCTTTATGTCAGCCTTTGCAAAAGCAAAGACTGAAAAACAAGTTCACACAAGGGAAATTACACTGAGTCCCTTCTGAAGCAAACAAATGAGAAATGGTCTAACTTTTCTATCACTATTTTTCCAACCTCAATTTGGAGCAGCATAGCAGTACTCAGGAACTTCAGAGAAACTACAATATTCTCACTGTCAAAGACATGAATAAAAGTAAAAGTGTAACTTGTAGTAAGTCACTTTCTTCAGGCTTACTCAGTGTTGTTATGCGATATTTAGAACAATTAAAAATTGCATAATCTAAAAACTACATTTCTTCTAAGATGCTCCATGCCACAGTTAACATCAATCAGGAAGAAAATGACAAAGTATTTTCTAACCTCCTTTGCACCAACTTTAGCCAATTCATCCAGATAGATATCAATGAAATGGAACTTTATCCCAGTGGGAGAATTGCTGTCTGGGTCCATAACTTCTTTCATTAATAGCTGCAGCAATGGTTCAACTAGACTGAAAAAAATAATAAAGGGGAAAAAAAAGAACAAGATATTCATATTCAATTGCTCATGTCTTATCTGCCTTGGAAACAAACTCGTCTTGAAAACAAACTCCACTTCTTTACTGTTATGGACAGCTATCCAATTTGAATTTTTTTCCTTTTTTTTTTATCCTGAGGCCTATCATTGCTATCTTTCAGGAGAGTGAAGTTTTGTATATTCCAAGCTTTCTCCCCTGGCGTTCTTTGGGACCTCCTGCAATTTTGCCCAGAACAAACATTTCCAGTCCCAAAGAGAATTCAAAACATTGAAAACCCATAAACCTTCTTTCAGTTTTACTTTAATACACCTTCCTTCAAAAGCATTTTAAAAGGCAAGAGGAAAGAAAGTCATGCTAGGCAGCTTCTCGGCTCCACCTGGGGAGGGAAAGGCAGTTCTTGAGCTTCCTCACTCTGCAAATAAAGGAATCACAATGCTCTCTTCTCACACTGCCTCCTTCCAGTGCAAGATGGAGGCCAAAGCCATTAGAAACCTTGTCAGAGATCAGTTTGGGTGACCATGTGTGTGGGAGGAAGGGCTTCAGCTTTATCAAACCTCCTCCCACACCTTCTGCTCCTGTCAAGGAACATTTTCATCTCTTCAACCTGAGGGCATTTACCCAGTGCAAAATTAAGGTGGAACAGGAGGGATGGGATGTTCTTTAGCTCTGCATTCCTTTCTGTTTCCACAAAAACATGCCTGTGTGCATCCCACATTTCAGAGGGTAAGAGAGAGAAACCATAACCTTAACACTGGGTTATCGAGCACTTTCAATTAAAAGATTTAAATCTCTTCATAGATTTAAAGACAACAAGCTTAGAAGTGGCACAGAGCTCTAGACAGAGCAAATGACTGCAATTATTTGCCTTTTAATAGAATATGGAAGAAATACAACCAAAACCACTGATGTTTACAACAAATAGGAAGCTAGTTTACAATTAAGGCGTTCCGTCTTAGCAGAAGAGAACTCGCCATGATTAATCATAGTAAAATAAATATTAAAAAAAAAAAGTCAGAGCCAATCAGAAAACCAACATAAACAAAGAAAAAAATTCCTTTTCCATATTTTTGGGGATGCAGGTCCCCTGTCTGCACTCCCTGCAGGTGATATTTCATTGATAGCTCTTCTGGCTAAATCAGAAAATGAAATACATTAAATACTGTATTCAATTTAATGAAGTGTAACACCTGACTATGTCACTAAACAAAGTAAGTGATATAAAGGACAAATAAGCCTTAATGTTAAGACTTCATGACAGTAGCATCTATGGAAAAAAAGGACCTATTAAATGAAAATATATTTGAATACAGGTATATTGGGTGACTTGTTTATGATGCAACAACATTCAGAAATCCGCTTACCCCTCATCCCATTCATTTCTTTTCAGCACTTCAAAGGATTGCCTCAAAATCAGACGCATCAGCTGCAAAGCACAAAATCTGTTACACATTTTGTTTATGAAAACGGGTAGAGGAGTCACTGTGACTGTAACAGGAACAGATTTCTTGGTAAACCTCTTAAGCACAAGGTGGAAGGTGCCTCATGAACATTTCGACAGATTGTCTATCATGTAATGCAACAGAAGGGTGCTGTGAAGCAAAAAAAGGCAACAAACTATTTTCATATGCTAAGCACAGAAAAATCCATGAACATTTCTTCTATACAGCTTTCTCTTGATTCACACCCCTGATTTCTTCAATAAGTTCTGCCTTAATCTAAGAAAAGCCACATCTTAAACTGGCTCAACAATATGGGACAGATGATAACAATAATAATTTAATTTACTCAAAACTTGCACTAAGAGACAGTGATATGTAACTACATTTGACTAGCTCAAAACACCTCACTTACTGAAATAACTTGTATCTGCTAATATTGGGAAAGAAAAACCAAGAGTGAATGTGCCTGTAATGACCTTCTTTCAAAGAAGAAGATAATGGGATTTTGTTCTTTACAAAGGTACGCTTTTTAAGATTTTAGTACTTGTTTTAATATTCTGTTTCCTATAGAAAGAATTCTGACAACTGAATGTACTGCAGTGGATACTTTACTGGTGAAAAGCTGGGGTTCTGGTGCAGAGTCTTTTATAGAAGAGTCTTTAAACAGCCTGATCTATATAACTGATGTTGATACAGTGTCCTTTGAGACAGTATTTATATTCCAATATATAAATCAATGAAAAAAATAACTGAGTTAGGAGGGAAAGCACTTAATATATATATAAAGATATAAACTGCACTGGCTTTTAGATTCACGCAGTGGTGAGTGAAAGCCTTTGAAACAAACATCTCTTGCAATGAGTCAAGAAGATGATCCCTTCTCTTCTCTTAAAATATACACCAAGGCATGTGCAGACAAAGCTGCCTTCCAGCACACCAGCACCACATGTTTTCTAGGAGAAAACCCCACCCAGAGATGTGTAAGTACCATGTAGTACTTGTCCAGACGCAGATTGTCAATCCCGTTCCATTCCCGGTTCATCGTTTGCCAAAATGTCTGGATGAACAGGTGTCCTGCAAGGGAGCAAGGAAAAACACCTGTATGTCTGGCACAATGGGTTATTTTGCTAACCTGAAAGAATCTCAAGAAAGGGATGCAGTTCCCTAGGATTCTCCTAGTGACAGGGACAGAGCTACAGGAAGACAGGCTTGAGACTGGTACAAGAGTCAATTAAACTTGAGAACAATACAAGAAAAGGCACACAGCTACTTTTAAAAACAGTTACAGGGACAGATTTGCATCTATTTTGTGTTATATATGCACAAGTTAAAGGAAAATATCCATTCTGCCCTCATTTCTACCCATGCAAGTTTTGGCATTGACTGAGTACTCCATTTCATGAGCATTTTGAATACCAGGGGCTTAACAGCTCATGAAACAAGGTTGGTTTTGAGCAGGAAATACGCAGAGCAGTCTACACAGAATGGAAAAGTAAGGGGACAAGTTTGCTTTGCTACCTGTCCTGCAAAATCTCACCTGTATCACACTAAAGACACAACTCTTCCTCTGCAGCAGCCAGAAAAAAACTGCACCTCCTTTAATGCAATCACACACACCAGTTGGACAAAAATGAAAGAAAAATACCCCAAAGCAGCACCCCATCTGTCTGTCTGTATTCTGGCACTGTGATAGTGGAATCACCAAAGAGGGAAGTACCTTACAAAGCACTAGGTAATTAAATAGTACTTACGAGTCTCTGTATTCTGAAACACGTGGATAAGCTGTGAGATATTGGCTGCAAGTTCCTCCTAAAAGTAAATAAATGTAGTTAGTGTAGCATGTTTTGGAGTTTGGTCTCCTCACTAAACACACAACCAGCAAACAGCAAGAAGTATGAATTTCATGAAACATCTCTCAGAATGAGAAATATTCTCTCAACAGCTGCTTTAGGACTGCAGTTATCCTTCCACTAGGACTAGGTCAGCTGGAAGAGAAGTTTCAAGGGTATCAAAACCTGTTCATTTCACCAGATCTCGGCACAAATCATCTTTTTGACAGCAGACAATATTCAATTAAGAGGAGAAGAATCCCATTAACAAATGATGTAAAACTTATGGGGCGCTGCTCTCATATACATCTCTGTGGAGCTGTCTGGGCCATGTGTGAGATAAACCTTGTTCATGCAGACAAGTGATTTGAAAATTGAGGTTACTGAGAGCTGGTACTCCAAAACCAGTATCTTTTGAAGGTAGGGAGACAAACTAGTAGAAGTTGACCAAAATACATAGTAGAGACAAAGCTGGTAGTAGATGAAGTGCTACTGAACTAACATAGGAAAAGGAAATGGAAACTTTCACACTGAAATCTGCACAAATGTTATAGCAGTTAAGGGCAACCTGCTGTTACTGCTTTACTTACACCAAATCAACATATCATGAGGCATCTATTTCAGCTCTCCTTTTGAAAGGTAAACAGCTACACCTGCCCCTCAGAAGGTGAGTCCAAACATGATCTGCTCACGTTCAGATCACCGAGTTACAGTCACCTCTTCTCCTGCATGTGCCACAGATAGGCTGCAGGGGAAGGAAAAAAAAAAGATAATTTTCCCTGTTCTAAATTAGTATGTCCTTAGAGTGTATTTTGGAGGGACCCCCTCAAGCAAACACAAACCCAGTTACTATACCTGAAGCAGAGGTTTATCCTGCATCCACATACAATAGAAAAGGCCTTTCCATATTTTCAGCAGTTCTTCCTGGCTGAAGCCACCTACAGACCAGAAAAAGTCTGAATGAAAGGAAAAAAACACACATTTCCACCAAAATATTTTCATGCAGTTCCCTCTGCTCCCTGCTTTCTTCTTTGTTCTTGTTATTTTCCCATGGTTCCTACTGTAAGTACATTAACTGGAAGGCAGCTAGGCATAGAACAGTGATTCCATGACTGTAAGATTCTACCTTGTACTGAAACAACAAAGATTTCAAAGCAATCACAGGTAAGATGAATACCAAGATAATTCTGATAAATCTCTCTGGCATATTTTCAACACAAAGTCTGAAAGAAATTTTTAATGAGGGCATCAGAACTAGTTTTACAAGAGACATGATGGGTTTTGTTTTGTTGTTTTTAACTTGTCTCACTTTACCAATAGTTTTACTCCTTACTAGGAGTTTGTTTGGATAGAATAAACTTCTAGCAATCAACACATTTATTACTATATTAAATTTCTATATTAAATACTTCCAACAGTTAGTCTTGAGGTGTAGTAACACCTGAATTTTAACAGCAAAACAGTATTTTCATATTCCAGAAGTAAAGTACTACATGGAAGTCATAATAGCTGCTCAAGAACTGGATTTTTCATTACATCAACTACATTTCTGTGAAGTAAAATTGTAACAGTACATTGTTACAAGGCAGCTACAATGACCTACTACAGCTATTTTCAAACTATGGCCTACTAAATACTCCCAAGCAATTTCGTGAAAAATCACTTTGAAAAGGTCATCATCTTCAGTAAGCTGAAATTTGCTCCACAAAGACCACTGTCTCAGGAGTGTGTCAGTCAAAAAGCCTGAGACCCAGCGTTAGACCTGAACTGTGCACCTTTTCCTTGGACCAAGTCATTTGAAAGCAATTATCACTCAGACAAAAACACCTGCAAACATGCTAGTGGAATCATCTGCAGTCCTGCTTGGTTAAAAAGAAAGGAAGTGAGGAAATATGCAAAATGCTATGTAGGAAGCCATATGTCCAGTAATATCAAGCCTTAATTATAAATTTAACTTCGATTTGACAGTAATGTTAAGATAAAATATGAAACAATTTAATTCACTGTTTAATTATTCATTGAAATATTAAAATTAATAACATTTCTTAAGGGAATTATATGTGACATACTGACTGGTAAGAAGCAGGTTTAACCTCACAGGTAGCATTAACCCTACGGAGGCATCAGACAGAAGTATCACCTGCTACCTATAAATGCGGCTCAGGAGTTCACAGAATTGAATCACAGAATTATTCAGGTTGGAAAAGACCTCTCAGATAATCACTGCCAAGGCCACCACTAAGCCATGTTCCCAAGTGCCACATCTACACATCGTTTAAATCCTCCAGGGACAGTGACCCCACCACTGCCCTGGACAGACTGTTCCAACGCTTGAGAACCTTCAGGGAAGAAAACACAGACTTCCATGGGGTTGCTTTTCATACATACAGGGCTTTTTAAAGTGCCTGAGGCAGTCCTGTGTCCATTTGACATAGGACTCTGACCAAAAGGTTTTACAGCAAGTTTCTTATCCTTGTGGCTCAAAAGGATAGTTTCAAGATTGTGTTTTCTATTTTTAAATTTTACGTGCCGACCCCAGCCACAGCTGGTAAATAATAATCATTCAAGTAAGGCTATTTTAAAACCTGAATGCATTATATTAGCAACCACAGAACTGAAGGCCTTCTATACCTCAAACCTATCCTGAGAAAGATTTTGGCTTTAGGGCTTGAATTGTAACTGTCCCTGTGCACTGTAACTCTGTTCCTATGTATTGTTGGAGCTGGGATTAACATGTTACAACCACTCACAGCTACTTTAATGCAATCCTTGTCAGCATTTCTGTCTGGGAGCTGGGCAGCTTTGACACTGCTATCATTGAATTTGTTACAATTTTTCCTATTCTAGATAATTGCAATGGACCAGATCCACACAGGCACATTTCAGTGGAAATTACATAAATCCTTCACAGATCTGGGCCCGAGTAAGTGCAGCTCTGTCAGACAGCAAAACCCCCCAGCAATGCTTCCTCTGTTACCTGAAGTTATTTCTGTTTACTATCCTCTCATCAGTTCATTAGGTAGTTCTATGCCTCCCACAGAGTTTAACTTCTTGCTGAAAATTAAGAGCTCTGGCTCTGTGAAGAAGCTCCCCCAGCCTTAGCACAGACCACACTGAGCAGTCAGCGTGAACATCGGGTGAACTCCAGCACTTCTTCCAAAAGCCAGCACATTCTCAGCTCCTCAGGTTAGGGCATCTTACCTGGGTTGTGTGGTGTGTGAGCCTCATCCCTCTCAGAACACTGGATGGATATAAGGCTGCTAATTAATAAATAACTTAATAAATCCCCTTCTCTCCTGAACATGCTTTTTTTCCAAGCCCAAAGAAATTACCCTTTGTTTCAAGTTTGAATAGTATCTACCAGCAAGTAAATCTAAGAGCTCTGGAAATTAGTCACCCTTATTTCCTACTCATTTGCATTCCATGGTGTGCTGATTTTAACATGCAAAAGGTTCACAGCTCAACTGAGCAATTTCCCTGTGATGGTTTCATGATGTCAGTACCTGAACCCGCAGCCTTTTCCCTCAGTTAGGAGTACTCCTGGCCTTCTTGTGGCTACTTCCACGAACTCCAAGGAATCTGCACTTTGCAGTGAGATGCACGGAGCACTGCTGAACACAGACTCCCCCTTAGAAAGTCTCTAGAGCTAAAAATAGCTGAAGGCTCAAAGAGTACTTGAGAGGTACATGATGTACACTGACCTAGTCCCCAGGCAATCCCTAGATTTATGTTAACTGTCAGGAATGGGATAATGACTGTTTGGCTCTCTGGCCTGACCCTGTAGGGCTATCCTAGGTGTCCTTCCCTCTGTCAGATGCGGCTAATGGGACAAATACTACCTGAAAAGGCAATAAACAATATCTATTTTACAGTCTTTTCAAGGAATTGACTCAGGTCCAACCATTACTCCAGCTCCAGTTTAGCCCTTGGGGTCAGGTCTAGGCTGGTTCCCCAAAGCCACAGATATAAAATATAGGTGCAGTATACAGTAATACATAATTTAAATGTATGATAATAAAATCATGTACGAACCAGCTTATAAAATATATTTTATAAAAATTATATATAAATTATAGATTATATATTATATTATATTATATATATTATATATAACATAACCTATAGGAAAAACCCACATCCATGTGGAAACTGTGCACAAGACACTTTCAGGTGCAGGAAGCTTCAGACTGGCATTGCCAGACTCAAACTGTCCCCAGAAACACCGGTGAACTCTTGTTCTAAAGTGCCAATATATAGCTCCACGTTGAATTTATAGAAAAATTTGGCAGAAAAACTTTTGATACTATGAATGTGGAGATAGTCCAGATGGGTAACAGAATCAGCTTCAATTACACAAGTGCTGAAACACTCCTGAACCTTCCCCGATTTCCTCCAATGCTCCTGAATATCAGTCACGGAAAAAAACATCGCCTCACAGAAATAGCAGAAAATGAAACTTCATGCTGCATATACAGGGCAGTTTCCAGCCTGGATCAGTGCATTTACACCCTGTTCCTTGGGAACGAGAGCACATGAGCCACGCTGCTCCCATCCCAGATTTGTTAATGCTGCCAGCAAGACCCTCCCCCGGTCCAAGCTGATCCTTCCCGAGCCCCTCCAGTGTCCGGAGACGCTTCCCGGGCGAGGATCCACGAGTCCCTCTGCTCCCGGGTGCTGGGGCTGCGCTTGCGGCAGCAGCGGGGCAGAACGTGCGTACACACGGTGAAATACATGCGTAAAAGTTAAACAAAAGTTAAAAAGGGAAAAGGAAAATACACGAAATAAAAATAAATAAATCAAAAATTAAAACAACAACAACAAAAAACCTCCAAAAAAACAACAACAACAAAAAACGAACAAAAAAAAAAAAACAAAACCCAAACCAAGCCGGAAAGAAGCCCCGAGGAGGCGCGCTGGGCTCTGGGCGCACACGTGGTGCTTCCCTCCCCATGCCGTCCGTCCGCCGGCGCCGCCGCTCCCTCCGCGCCCCTCGCCACGGCACCGGGCCCCTGTCCCCGTCCCTGTCCTTGTCCCGGTCCCTCCCGACCCCCGGGCCGCCCCGGTCCGTACCGGCGGAGCGCTGGGTCCGCACGCCGATGTAGCCCCGCAGCTTTTTGAGGGCGCGGTCTCGGATGCGCTTCTCGTTGGCGGCCAAGCGCTGCGCGAACTGCACCTCGGGCGGCTGCACGGCCGCGGGAGCCATGGCCCGGCCTGGCCCTGCTCCGCTCCTGCCCCGCTCCCGGCCCGGCCCGCACCGCGCCGGGCTCCGCCTGATGCCGTCACCGACGCGGGGCTCCGCCGTCACCGCAGGGAAGGCGGGGCACCGGGATGGGCACAGGGAGGGCCGCGGGGAACGCGATGCGGAGGTCGGGGCTCATCGGCACCAGCGGGGCGGGTGCACCCACGGGAGGCACCGGCCGAGGTCTCCCGGGGCTTTGCACCCCAGAGATCACAAAGTCATTAAGGCTGGAAAAGACCTCCGAGATCATCGAGCCCAGTCTGTGACCGATAATCACCGTGCCAGCCAGCCCACGGCACTGAGTGCCACGTCCTTCCCGAATCGAGGGGCCCAGAGCTGGACACAGCACCTCAGGTGTGGCCTCACCTATGCCCAGCACAGAGGCATAATCATTGTCCTGGTCCTGCTGGCCACACTGTTGCTGACACAAGCCAGGTGCCATTGGCCACCTGGGCACACCCGGCTCATGTTCAGCCCTGCTGACCAGCACCCCAGGTCCTTTTTCTCCGGGCAGCTTTCCAGCCTCTCTGCCCCAGCCTGTAGCACTGCAGGGATTGTTGTGACCCAAGTGCACGACCCAGCAGTTGGCCTTGTTGAACCTCACACCACGGGCGTCTGTCGTTCGATCCATCCTGTGCGGATCCCTCTGCAGAGCCTTCCTGCCCTCTAGCAGATCAGCGCTCCCTCCCAACTTGCTGTCACTCCCTGGAGCCGTCAGCCCCAGCGGCACCACAGCAGGGCCGCGCTCCGGCTCCCTGCAGCCCTACCCTGCTCTGGCCGTCCCCGGCAGCCCGGAACTGTTCCGGTACTATCCCGGTACTATCCCGGCGTTCTCCCGGGGCTGTGCCGGCGTTGTCCCGGGACTGCTCCGGGCGGGGCTGGGGGCGGAGCCTGGCGCCCAGACCACGCCCCCGAACGCGGCTACCCAATCGGAGCGGGCGAGGCGGCAGCGGGGGTGTGGTCACGGAGGGGGCGCGGCCACCGCGCGGCCTTTCCCGCCCTCGCGCCCTTCCCTCGCCGGCCGCCTGTCCCCGCGCGACGCCGCTGTGGGGATGTGGCGCAGCGCCGGCCTCGCTGGCGACGCGCAGGTATCGAGAGCGGCCGAGGGGCTCAGGGCTGGGCCTGGGGCCGAGCCCAGCCCAGCCCGGGGGTCTGTGCGGGCGTGGGTGCCCCGAGGAGCAGCAGGAGCGGGGAGTTGTGTGGCGGCCCTGGGCTTTGTGGGGTCCTGAGGGGGCGATGGCGGGGCCGCAGGTAGAGGGGAGCGTGGTGGGGGCTGTAGAGCGGTGCCAGAGGCACCCTGGGCTGGTGGGGAGTGAGTGGGGAAAGGGCTGGCAGTGATTCCATGGTCGGGGTTCGTTGCCAGCTGGGAGCTCTGCCCTGTTTGTCCCCCCCCATGTGGGGCAGGAAGGGGGAGTTGCCGTCACTTGGGTCACACCAGGCAGGCCATGAGCTCAGGTGCATAACTGGGCTACTTGACCCCTGTGAAAGAGCTTGGTGAAGACTGAAGTCAGATTTCCTACATCCAGGCTAACCTGCTGTTACTCTAAGGACTGGGCAGAAAACTCCTGTTCTCCCCTTTCTGTGTTTGTCTTTAATATACTCTTGTAGTGCACAGAGATGTGGAGGAGCTGCTTAAAGAGAGAAAATAAAACTTGTCTACTGTAACTGCAGCACTGCAAAGACCTGTGCTTACAGTGGGAACTACAAGTGAGAATTTTCTCCTTACTGTATATTTCATATCTCAACACCAGTGATTCACAGTGTGATTTATTTGAATTCAGCTTCTGCTAGTGAACAGAGCTATTTTTATGTACCAAATTTTGCTCCGTAAGTCTGAACAGTACTGAATTCTCCCTGTCATTCATGGTTGCTGACATGCAGATGGCATTCCTCTAAAGGTTCCTCTTCCGATGTGTTTATTCCATGCTTTTTTGAGACCTAGATGAGTTGAATTTGTCCAGTCATGCCACGTGGTGCTACTTGGCCTCAGGAACCTTGCCATAAGCACTTCCTAAATGCAACTTAGAGCTTATAGTTCAAATTAAAGCAAAATCTTTCTTCCATGCCTTCATTGCAGCTCTGAACCTGCAGAGGTAGGACTGACATGTCCCAAAACTCTCTGGATTTGAAAGACATCTGGGGAAAGAAATAGAGTAGGAAGCAAAACTGAAAGGAAATGTTCAATCTGAGGAAGTAGGGAAGCAGAAAAAATTGTAGGGAATGGTTGGAGAGCATGACCTCTGTTTGTCTTGTGTGTCTGGTCTTGAGAGGACAGTGGGGATGGCACATTTTATACCTGTAGGAGATGAGATTTTGGTTTGTTACCCTCCTGCCTCTGGAATAAGATGTGGTACATAAAAGATCTCATTTTGTCACTGTTCTTGATGCAGTGCAAAGCAGTACTAAGATATGTTGTAAGTTTGCTTTCTGAAAGCATATTAAATGATTGATGTTTTAGTCAAAACATGTTAAAACCTTCTTTTTGTGGGTGTGTGTGTGTATCAGCCTTTTTAAGATCCAGCAGAGTGCACATTTCTGTACATCAGAATTTGGAATTTATGGGGTTTTTTTAGCAAAACTTGCTCTGTAATTTTAAAATTAACACACGTTCTACTGGAATATGGAATGAAAATTATTTTATAGCTATAGTGTGGCAGGAGAGGAAGCTAGTAAACATTTCTGTCTTACCTCAGGATTAAATCATTTACGTGAGATTGGGTTGCAGATGGCTGCAAGTAATTTTTGCTCTTCACAAAAGATAAAGTGGTTTGAAAAAAGTAACGGTTTCCTCCAAAAGAGTTGTTGTAATTTAGGACTGAGGATCTTGCAAGTTTTTGAATTAATTAAAAAGCTGAGTAATTGTACCCTTTACGACAGTCATGAAACGACAGCTTGGTGTACGCTGCTCACATTGTAAAATGTGAGTGTGAATTTTTGCAGCATTCTCAGATGCATTGCACACATTTTGGGTGAAGAAACACATGTAGACAGGTAATATTATTTACTTTAGGCCAGAGTGGCAAAAAAATCACAGTCAAAGGGTCAACCTCAGAGACTTTTGGGTTTGATTGCTGGATAGTTCTCTGTTAAAAAGTTACAAATTTCTGAAATGATGTCATAGAGAGGAATATTTTTATCCAAGAAAAGAAATTCAGCAGAAAAGCGCTACAGGGCTGTAACAGTGTCTTTGGTTGGTTGTTGGTTTGTTTGTTTTTGTTTTGCTTTGTTGTTTTATTTCAGAAGGCTGAGACCAAAGAGGAATTTGTAAAAGTTAGAAGGAGGGATTTGGAAAGGCTGACAACTGAAGTTATGCAACTGCGGGATTTCTTACCCAAAATAGTAAATGGAGATATCCTGGGGACATTCCAGAAGCTGGATGCTATTGAATCAAGTGAGTTGCACCATCTTACAAGCTCTTACAGTTTCTGCCAGAACTGCTTAGAACAAACTGTTGTTCCCCAGAAATAGTTGTAGAGTTTGTGGAGCTATTCCAGATTCAACTGTGTTGTTCAGTGGCTGCTTCAGTAAATTAATGTGTTTGTAGTGAAGAAGATTACAGGCTGCCTTAGGAATAATCAGACATGTCAAATTAATCTGTAAAAATATTTTTCTGTGGATAAAAACATACATCATTCAGGCAGTAGGGGAAGCTGTATGAGGCAAAAAAAAAGTTTTCCCTTTGAGAAAAGGCAAAAGCATTTTGTTTTTCAAAAAGTCACTTTGCACAGAAAATGAACCCCAACAAAATAATGGTAAATAGTAGTGGATAAAAATTTGAAGGAAGAGTGAATTGATCTTGTATTTGGCCTGTTTTGTTTTTTAGTTTGTATGCTATACTAATAATAAAAAAAAAAAGATTCTGTAATAAAAGTCTTTTTACTGCTGTTCCCAAAGTCCAGTTTTTCAATGTTGGGTTTCTCTGTGCATTATTTTTTTCAAAAATTATCCCACTCCCAACATACCACCAGGTCCAAATAGGAGTCAGCTCCATCCCTAGCCTGTAGCTTACCTGCAGCTGTACAATTTACCTGGATTTGGGTTTGCCTGGAAAGACATGGAACAAGCACTGACACAGACTGAGTGTGTCTCTTGTAGAATATCAAGTAATAAATGGGAAATGAATTTGCAACAGCCAGCTAAGAAGGACCCAGATAGGGCCTCAAGGCCTGTCTCTGACAATGTAATAATATATTGGGGCAGAGCTGCCAGCTGCCTCAGTGATCCGCTCTTTGGGAAGATTCTTCCACGTCACAAGCAGGGGATGGGATCTGGACGCGTTCTCTTTATGCTCTTGCAAGGCATCAGGGTTTGTTTCCAGTTGCATTAAGATCCTCAATTCAAATCAAGATCCTCAATTAGTTTTTACCTACTTACATCCATGTCCAGTCTCGAGATTCCTCTCACTGATCCTTCTTATATTCCTTGTGCCAGGCATCAAGAAGACACTGTCAGGGCCATCCAGAGCAGGCTCGTGGCACCAACGTGGGGATTTGAAGACTCCTTGAAATGTTCTGCTGGCTGCCCAGCATTCTCTGGGTCCTCTAGGGCAGGACGTGGAGCCGAGTCAGCCTTTGACCTCTCTTGAGTCTGTCTCCACAGTGGAGATTTCTCTTGCAGGTGATGAGGTCATTTGAATATTTATTTAGGCTCTGACTATCGTGTGCCCCTACAGCTGGACAGTCAGGTGGTGATTTTTGCTGCTCCAGTCTTCTCCTGCCTCTGCAGCAAGAAATAAGGCAGAGTGAAAGGAGGCTTTGGAGCATACAGATCACATCACAGGGACACAAGCATCCCTCACTCTCAGAATGGTGCTGTTTGCTACATACAGCCTCTTGGTGTGGCATGCGAAGCTTACAGGAGTCCTGGCAGCTCCTAGAGATGTTTTTTCCTGTTGTTCTTACAGAAGCCTAATGTGTGATTTGTACATCTCCAGACTGCATCAGCTATTGCACTTTTCTGCATACTGTGAAGTGTGTGAGGTGTGCTTGAGGAGTAGAGTCTCCTGCTCCTCAAGAAGTACAGATTGTAGTCAGAGACTTCAGCACCTCTGGCCCATTTGGTTGTGAGACTGATGGAGTCTTGAATAGCTTTGAGAAACCTTGAGATCTTAGCACATTTCACTGGTGTGTGTAGGTCAATAGGATGGCCATTTCCTAAGGCTTCCCAGGGGTGATGTCTGAGATCTGAGCTTGCAATTCTCAGTGCAGCCAACACTTACTTTTCAGGCTGCTGTCAGGGTCTTTATTTAGATTTTTGCCAGGGTAATTGTTCATTTTGAAAAGAGAGTTCTGTTTTGTTCTTATCACCCTTCTCAGGAAGAGTGCTTGGCTCCAGGAGTCTTAGAAATACAGCTCCAGCAGTTTTTCTGCATTGTTATGGGTATGTTTAGTGGAACATAAACATAACACTTCACTGGGGAAGTGTTAAAAGTAGCATTTAACATTGATCTAGCATTTGCATCAGTAGAATTGGAATTTCATCACTTGTTTGCATTATTGTACTCAGTTCTCCATCTCTCAGAGCTTTGAGGTTAGACCTCTGGTGCAGAAAATCTCCTGTTATGACCTGTAACTTTCTGTGGATGAGAACGAGTCTACCTCCCATCTGAAAATAGGGGCCTCCTCTTCTTTCTTGTGCCGAGTGCCTTGTTCTGCTTTTGAGTCTTTATCTTGGGAGCAAGTGCCACTTCTTCCCAGAGTCTGATTACCACTGCATCGGTAAAGTTACATATTTCCTCTTCGTATGAAGATACCATTTCATATTTTTCTTTGCTCACCCAGGTTGCTAGTGAAAGCTGCTTCTTTCTCTTCAGAGCAAAGGCATAGCTGGGAGGTTGACTGGGCATAGCAGGGGAGTTTCCACAAATGAGGAATAGCTAGAAGTAGGTCTCTTTTCAGCAGCTTCCACTATTGTCCTTTTTTTTCCCCTCTACATAAAACATTGTGATACCTTACAGGACATCAACACATCCTTGTTTCATCTGAAGCCCTTTAAATAAAGTACAGGTTGCCTTGTGTTAACACTCACTTGTGAGTATTATTCCCCTTCTGGCTCAGGTTTGGTTCCAGGACTTTTGCAGTCTGGTGGTGAAGGATGTGGCATCTTTGTGTGTCTTCTGGCTGGATTCAGGTTGGATCCATCCTCTCAAAGGCTGGAAGTGATTCTTCTCTCTCTGGAGAGCTTGTTTCCTTGCAGGGACAGATATTTTCACTGGATGAACTTACATGGCAAGTATGAATAGGTTCTTGGCCTGCTGTAGATAAGCAGATCATGTTCTAGTCCTGCTCAAGACATCTTGCTGTCAGCTGCTTCAGACTGACACCCACAGTCAGAAGTGCATGGGACTGATTTTTCTTTACTTGACGGAAGGGAAGTTTCTTGCCACTGTCCAGAGTTATCCTCAAAAACTCAATGAATCCATTCCTCCCTTCATTCTTTTCCTTTGGATTGCAGGTTGAAAAGAAGTGAGTTGCTCAGAGAGCATGTCCTGGCACAGAGATGTTTCTCAGCAGTGAACCCTTGGCTTACCTCTGCTTTCTGCTAAAAAGTGTTGCTGGCTTAGAATCACACAAGGGCTGAGTGGAAATATGTTCTACCTCTTCAGATAAATCAGCCACAAACAGCCTTTCTCCTTTTATACAGCCTACTCAAAGCAATGTGTGTATATTTAAGATGATAAACTTGTCAATTAGGACCAAAACAGGAAGGTATTTCTTTTCAAATAGTGTAGAATTACTAAATAGAATGCCAGAAGCCAAGTCCTTTGGTTGATAAGAACATACTTGGATAAATTTAATGATGTTGTCTTTTTATGATAGAGTTTGATATGATTTTTTTGTAACTACATTAAAAAATACTGTCACATGTTAAGGGAAGTATTTAAAGTGTGTTAAGCCATAGACCAAACTGTCATGTCCAAGGGTTTGGTGTTTAAAGTGGGGTGTAATTTGGGGTTTTTTTGAACCAACCAGGGTTAGAATAGATGCTATTTAGATTTTACTTTTTGGGACTACTTAAATGTGTTTCCGTTTTTCAGTATAAATACTAAGCATCCAGGACTGTGGTTTTTAAAGAAAAATACAACACGCAACTATTGTTAAAAATATCCTTCAAAGGGAATTTTTTTAAACAGGCATCATGCTGGTGAAATTGAATACTTTTAACTTGATTTCTGTTCACTAAAATAAAGTGTCTAAATTAGAATGAATTTCTGATAACGGAAATTTCTGATAACATCAGAAGTGCAATAACATCAGAAATTAATTTTATAAGGGAATCATAAAATTTGCTTGTAACTGACATAATGTGTAAATAGTTTATAATCATAGAATCACAGACTGGTTTGGGTTGGAAGGAATCTTAAAGATCATCCAGTTATAACCCCATTGCCATGGGCAGGGACAGCTTTCACTAGTCCAGGTTGCTTATACTACTTTATAAATACTATTTTAAAGTATTTGGAATAGTTGCTTTTCATTCTTGCTATCCATATAGGTTGTAAACTGTAGATTGAAACACTCACTTTTGACTAATGTTGGTATTTTTCTTACATTTTTAATATACTCACTGACTTGGATGAAATTTCACTCATGGAGTTTTCATGAAAACCAACGTGAAAACAAAGCAGAAAACTGAGTAAATTTTTAAGTGTCTTCTCAACCCTCTGTATTTAACAGCTAGATGTGATTCTCTTAAATTAGAAACGTGTTGGTTTGCTTTCTCAGAGCTATTGCCACACAGCAGATTGTGAGATTCCCATTTAGCCACGGGGAGGTGATCTCGCACAAGCAAACGGCTGAAGCGCCTCAGTAAAGCCGCACTTGGTGGATTCTCTTTGCTTTAACGCAGGCCCGATGGTCATAATGTGGTCCTTCTTTCTTTTGTCTGATTTATCCTGTCACAGACCTGGAGAAAAAGGAGGAGGAAATAGAGCAGCTGAGAATGGATTGTGAACACTTCAGAGCCCGTCTGGAAACAGCCCAGGCAGATTGCATGAGAGAGAAGAAGGTAGATTTGCTGCCAGGATATTGATACCTGTGTGTTTGAGTTTTACTAACAGAAGCAGTACTGATAAAATTTTCATGTTCATGTCACAAAATGAATCCTCTCTCAAAAACAATCTGGGATTTCTATCCATATAGTCAGGTGGTGAGGAAAAAGCCTGTAAGGTCATAACTGCTTTCCCTCCCACCCCCTTGGTATTTCTAGAGCGAAAGGATCAATATTGTAACTAGGCAAAATATGGTAAGATGCAGTACCAGAAAGAAGTCAATGTGTACAAACAGAGGTACCAACTGTCTCCCACTGCAGTACAGGATCCTGCATAGCTGCAGGGATCTCTCTCAGCTTCCATACTCTGGGAGAGTAGAGTTGTATGGAGTTGTGCTATGGGTTCTTGGCAGGGCTTGTCTTGGTATATATGAACAAAAAAATCAAGCATTTTGTTTATATTAACATGTTGTAGTAAAACACTGGGGTATTTTTGAGCATTGTGGTATAGGTGGAATCAAGAGGTCCTTCACAGAATCAGTTTTTTTGACTTTAACATTGCTATAACATATTTGCAAAGAGGGCAATAGAAGATAATTTAAACAGTGCAATGTGCAGAATGAAACCAGCATTGCTTGGTTTGCTGTGAGCTGTGTACCTTTGTCTAGTGTTAATAGTCTTTCTCAAAGCACCTATTGATCCAATTGCCATGTACAGCTGAGAATCAAAGAGCAATTTCAGGGCTTCTTTTGCTCTGTCAATATTGTATTTAGTGATTATGAGAGGGGAGATTCTTGACAATGAAGGAATAGCAAGACTGTGACTTCTCAGACTGTGAAACCATTTGGGTTCAAATGAGTCTCTGTGAGAATCAGTGGTGATTATCTGCTGCAAAAGTTCATTTCCTTGGAGCAATCTTCAGTAGTCAGCAGAAGCTCACAGTGTTGGGATTGTACAGCTGGCATTTGCCAGCCTTGGGATTGCACAAAGACAGATGAACCTACAAAACTTACTTTGTTTTTGAAGAGGAATAATGAAGAGTTCAGAAATGCACTTTTAGTGCACATCTGCATAGAAAAGGCACTCTGGGATGAAGTTTGGTATGATGGAATAGTTGTCAATCTGGATGTTCCTTATTTCAAAATAAGTATCTTCTGGGATAGCTGTTGCAGTTCAGCAGTAGGTACAGGGTTCATTTTGCTGTGCACTGAGGTCTTCAGTTGTGTAAGCACCCAAGATAAAATCCCTGTAAGACTGAATGTTGCTGCTTTAGATACTAATGAAGAGAGTCCCTCCCATTATTCTTGTTAATACTACGAAGTAAAGTGCAGGTGGTTTGCATTTATGATTTCTTGGGGATGAGTTTTACTTAAAGCATGGATAGTTTACTGGGAGCAGTTATTTTGGTGTTTCTGCTCAAAGCTCTTCTCTTCATGTCTTTGCTGTTGTGCAGTGTGTGGCAGTTCTCTGAATGGTTCTCTTAAATACCAGGAAGGTGTATATGAGTGGATTGTGCTCATGATGGTGTGAAGTCCTTTAGCTCTTCAGGGTACGACAAGATGGTGTGTGTATACAAGTGATTTTTGTTCCTGGTAGTGACTTTCCTGGTGTTCTTCATTTGGTTGCTGTTCTGCTCTAGGCATCCTTGTGTACAGTTTCTGAATTATCTTCTATATGTTTATCTTCTAAAGGAGAAGAAAATGATTCACTGAAACAAACATAAAATAAATGCATTTCTGGTTGAGCAGTGTCCTTTTCTGAGGCCATCATAAGTCAACATTTTGCATTCCAAACTCTCTGCGCAGAGCTGTATCACTGATTAGGGAATTGCTGTGCGTTCTGAACCTGAGCAAAACTTCAAGTGCACGTGTTATTCTTGGCTAATGTCTCCTTTGTCTGTCTTTTTGCAGTTCCATACTTGGGCACTGGTGTGTTCTCGTGCCTTGACCTTTTCCTGAAGATGGTGGTGTTGCATAGCACAGGGATTGCTTGGTGATGTGAACTCTTAGGAGCGTTGTTTCCAGCCAGGTTATTTGCTTTTGCAGGCTCCGTTTATTTTCCTGGCTCTTGAATGTACCATTTTGTTTTCCTTGCTTCATATCTTTGTTCTGGTGTTGCTTTTGATCTGTTAAAAATTCTGGCATTTCTTCTGCTGGCTTTGCACACTTGTTGGGGGATCTAGATTTGGTATTACTGGGTTTTATGTCTTACTCAGTATTAGCATCCAAATGCAAATAAAATGTATTGAAGATACATTTCCCTAAGACTAGGACAGTGTGGAAAAGACAGGGAGAATATAGGGATTAGGCAGGAAGATGCCTGAGGACATTTTGTGGATGCACATGGTGGCAGAAAAGCTGATAGGCCTGGCAGTGAGTCATGTAAAAGATGGAATTTGGCTAATTTGCTTAAAAAGGATCAAAGTATTAAGAAGTAAGAGACTTTTCCTGGGAGACTCTGCCTATGGAATCAGCAGCAAGTGTCAGTCTTTTGCATATATAGGTGAGAGAGACTCACTGCAGAGAGTAAGTGCACACAGAAGTCTACTTGAGAAATGAGATTTGAACTTTACAAATCCCTACCTGCATGTTCCATCAGCAGCAGTGCAAATCAGGCTGGTAGGTGTGATCAGGAGGCTCAGCAGGCAGTTGGTGACAGAGCACAGGCAGCTCTGTACTGGTTGCTACCATATTGTGTAAATGTTCAGGTGAGTTTCTCTTTCTATTCTTTCCAAACCCTCGACATGAAGCATTGAGCTGAACCCCAAAAACGACAAGATACTTAAAGTCTTGATGACAATACATGGTTGAAAGTCTTGTTCTGTCTAGTTGCTTTCAAAACTGACATAGAAAAGATTCCTTCTCATTTCCCCATACACAAGCCAAACACACTGGGAAGGCTGAGCTGAGGAAGGTGTGTTCTGCAGTGAATTTGAAAATACTATGTCAGTAAAAAGGGCAAAAAAACCCAGATCCCTCTATTTTTTGACATTGTGCAATCTGTGATTCTCTCTCTTTTAATACATGAATTGGCATGATTTTTCTGGACTGGCCTTGGTCTTTTCCCTGCAGCACTGTCTAGTACCACCCTACCTGGAAGGTGCTTGGGAGCCCCCACCCACCCTGAGACACAGACTGCTGAATCCCTGCCTTGATCTCGCTGTCTGTGCTGGCTCAAAACCAAGAAGTGCAACAGCTTTGCTACTCCGGTGGCAGCTGGTGGGAAGACAGTGAGACCTAGAATCCTGCCCAATTCCATGATACTCTTCCAGCCAGCTTCCCATGTGATTGGAAGAAAGTACTGCCAAATGGATATTGTGCTTTAGTTTGGTTAGGGTTGATCTGTTCTCTCTTTATGCTTTGTGGCAAGAACCACTTAGCAGTTCACTTAAGTGATCACAGAATCATTGTGTCACAGAATAGTTTGGACTGGAAAGGATTTTGGGGTTGTCTTACCTCATTCCAACCCCACTGCTGTGGGCAGGGACAACTTCCACTAGACCAGGTTGTTCAGAACCCCATCCAACCTCATGGATGCACAATGGTGCCTCGACTTCCTTGCAATGGAAGGTCCTCCAAACTTCATACATTAGGTGTGTTTTTTGGGAACTCTGTCTTGCTTTGACACTGCTGCTCAGGACTATGCCAACAGTAAAGAGTTTGAAGACACCAATATTTATCCTAGATATCCAGCAACTGTTCCATGTTGGCTAGAGCAGAAGCCTGTTTTGAAAAACAAAACAACCCTCCCGTCCTGTAAGATGTTTCCTGTATCTTTTGTCAGGTGTCAGGAAAAGCTGGCCCCTGATGCTGAAATCTCCTCTCTCTTGAAGAGACAGGGATCTGTTTGCTCAGGGGGAGATGTCTCCTATCACGCTTCTCTAGGTGCCACTCCGTCTCGGTGGGTCACTTGGTTTGACCTTGTGGACAGTTTCTGGTTCCTGTCAGGCTGCACTGCTTAGAGACAGCTCAGGAGAGAAGGAACATGTCTGCAGCTGCTGTGGGTTACCCTCCATTTCAGAGGTGGCCATGATTGTGTTTCTTGTTCTGTCCCTTGTGGCAGACATGAAGTGCAACCAAAATTTCCTTACGTTGTTCCAGGAAAAACTGGACCTGCGGCAGCAGCTGAACGAGGCCAAGCAGCAGCTCCTGCAGCAGGCAGAGTATTGCACAGAGATGGGAGCAGCAGTGTGCACCTTGCTCTGGGGGGTGTCCAGCAACGAGGAGGCTGTGAAATCCATTCTAGGAGCAGTAAGTATGGCAGGTGAATACTGACCCCTGGTAATGCTCTTAGGCCTTTAAAACAAGGATCTTTAAAATAAGGACCTTGCTGTGGAACACACTTTAAGGATGTATTTCAGAAACTGTCTGGGCAGCAAGAATGTTTTCTGGTTTACATGTTCTTTGGGCACCATCCATTCTCATTTAAGAAGGGTTGGAGCTGTGAAGTGTTACAAATAAATGCAGTAATTCATGATTTTGTTATCAAATGAGGGTTATCTGTTTTCCACCACACACAGCTAAACGGGAAACAAGGCTACAGTTAGCACAATATAAGTATCTTCACAAGCTAACAGAAGGAGACAATAGTTCCTGGGCACATGCAGGAGTTTCCATGGCTGTAGGGAGCTTGGAGGACCTATTTCCATTGGGAAAAGACAGATCCATTGGTTCTCAACTTCTATAAATCCTTCTGCTGCTTTAATACGTGAATGACTCTTGGAATTTTAGAGACCCTTACTGTTCATGGATTTTATTAAATCATCAGTGTTAAACATGGGCAAGTAGACTATTTGAAAAAAAAAACCAACAAAAACAAACCACAAAACCAAAACAACAACAGTAATGACAATAGTAATACTGCAGCTACCCAGTTTCACTGCCAAGTGCAGCTGATGGAATTAGGAGGGATTAGGGGACCAGGCCTGATAAAAATATGATTTTCATTCTTGACACAGCCAACATGAGAAGAAATTGCTGTATTTAATCTGAGTGAACTGATGCCACAGTTTCTTTTGGCTTGATTTTTCAGCAGCATGATGAACAGCTGAGTGAATATGATTAGTTCATTATAGTAAGTGGTAAACCAATATGTTTGTAAGAGTTGTTCTAGCTGGGTGCTCCAAAATACAATTACAACTTTATATTGGATATCAGAAAGCTGTACAATGATGCCTTTTTAATGATAACTTCTGATGATTCCAAATCCAAGCAGCAGCAGTCACTAGGAAAAAAAAATCTGTAAAACACTGTATAAAGCAGTTGAAATTTAAAGAACAAGGCTGGTTGTTAAAAGCAGTCTTAAGTATTAAAATTCAATTGAATTAGTTAAAAACAAAATTGCTGCCTGAAGATTTGTATAAAAGTAAAAAACCCAACTGTAAAGATGCAGTACTTTGGGGGTTAGGTTTGTTTGAAATGCAAAATACTTCTCCTACAGTCATTTCCAGCAATCATTAAAGCCTGTTGAACTGCTGTACTTCTGGTGAAGATCATAGCAACATTTGGGGGCATCATTTTCTTGTGATGGTGCACATAACACTGTAAGAAATGTGCCTGGGCTTGCAACAAGACTCCTAGGAAAAACATAAATGGATTGTGTGGCATTGTGTCAACCACAGATTGCAACTGGCAGTGAGTCAGGTCATTAAAAGATGATGGAGATTTGTCATACAACATATTTGGTTTGGGTTATTTTGGGACAAGTTGTACAGCTTGTAGCTTCTTCCCTCCTCCCCTGAGAAGGTGCTGTGAGCTACGCAAATGTATGAGAGCATCGAGGGTGCTTTGAAACTGTTGCTGATATTTACGCACGTGGGGAAGGTGGCATCAATTCATAATCGTGTCATGCCTCAGGGAACAATGCCCAAGCTTTTTTCAGTCTTTGAAGCAACACAGAAGTGGGTCTTTCTTACAGTCCTGTAATGCAAGTGGACTGAAATGACGTTAGTGACCAATATATGTTTTGTGTCCGTACGGATTGGGAAGATCAGAACTTAAGCAGCAGATTTGAAATGTGACACAAGTAGTTCTCAAGGCAGTGGGGGAGAGATGCCTGCTGGTTTTGCCCACATGTTCCTAGAGAGAATTTGAAGAAACACCCAGAGGAGCATCATGATAGAGTTTTCAAGATTTCCTACCTGCATGTACCAAAAAAAGAAGTAAATTAATTCCCGTGAGATTGTTTTGGATGTCTTTCAAAAAGCTTCAGCCAGATATGACGGGCTTCTCACATGGAAATACAACCTGAAGGTTTGATTTCAGAGCAGCATCAAGGCTTGCTTCAGCTTGAGAAATTTTGGATCCTACAAGGTGTTTTGCTACTTCAGTTGTCTGATATGGTGACAAACGACTTTATATTTTGTGGCAGCAATTTTTCATGTTACCTGGAGTTTTCACACAGGAGTTCCACAGACAGCAGAGGGTTCATTGCACCATCTGAGCTCAAGCACCTTAATGGCTGCTTTCAGAACTGTCGTTATCTCAACATATGTGGGTGAGACATTCTTCAGTCCCACGAAAATGCCGTCAATTAATAAGGGACTGTGCAGAGTGCGTAATGTTTGCTATTTATAAACCTGCTAGGTCTCTGCTGCAGCTCTTCAGACATCAGCACTAGTTAAGTAGTGGCTGTCTGGAAAGAAGGATCAGCAGAGAGGACACCAGTGAAACCTCAAGAGGCTGGCAGATAGGTTTCTTGTTTTCTGTGCAACATACTGACTACTCAGGGTGCTTAGTACCCTTATGTTCCCACGAGAATATGTATTTTCATAATAACTTGTAGGGCTCTTCATTTTCACTCACACCCTCTTGCTTCTTGAGCTATAGTTGCTGCTTGTTAAAATTGCCATCCTTGAGGAGTGGTGCCCATATAAAAACTACATCCAGCACATGCAGAATTGCACTTGTTTTCCTCCTCTTTCTCCATGATCCCTTCATTTCTCTGATTTTGGGGCCACAGTGTCATTTGTGAAGATACTGTGTTGACTGAGCCTGTTTTTGTCCCCTCTTGCTGAATTCACCCTGCAGGAACTATACATCTTTAATGTGCGAATGTGCAGCAGTGGAGGAATAAATAAATGTTACCACTAGCTTTGCACATACTGTGAAAGCAGTAATTTTGCAAAAATATTAACATTTTCAGTCACTTTACAAAATGAATAAAAGTTCAGGCATTTCTTGAACTCTCCCATTGGGTCACTACTGGGAATAACTACAAGTTTCAGCTGCTTCATGGAACAACCTATTAAAGTTATTAAGGAAAAATTATCAAAGACACTGGGAAACCCAGCATTATGGGCTCTCTGCCACACTGTTTTGGTTATGAAAGCTTCATCCTCTGTGTGAAAGAGAGTTCCAGCAATGTTTTACTAGTCAGAATTACCAATGAGCAGAAACAGGTCTCTCCATCCTTCTTTGTGGACTCTGCACCTCTGGCCAGGCTCTTTGACCTGCCCTGAGCTTTGTACCAGGTGGAGCTCCCTCAGCTGAGATACCTCCAAACGGAGCAGGATTGCAGCTGAGGGGACAAGACTGTCCCATAATTACAGCCTGTGCTCCTGTTTGTGTGTTCTCCTGTGATCATTATTCTTTCTCATGTGACATGGCTGACTTAAATTCAACCTGTGACCCAGGAGAGACCTCCATTTCCTTTTCTAAAGAACTTCTGCATAGCCTGTTACTCTCCATCCTGTACTGAGCAATAATGAGTCCTATTAGGATCCATTTGAATTCTGCTTTTTTTTCTGGATACTTCATTGTTTTCTTAGGAATTTCATGTTAAGTCTCCAGTCTCCAGCTGATTTTGACAAAAGCTACTGTAGTAGGCCAGATAAATGTGAAACACCTGGTGCAGCTACTGCAAAACAAGGAGACAATATTCTCACTTTTGAAAATAAGCTTTAATTCTGCTGGTTGATAGATATTATTGTGTGCTTAGGAGGTAGATATGCAATGGTTCAGTTTTATGAATAAATGTAGCATTGAGTAGTTTCCTGTTTTCTTCTGAGGTAATGGGGGATCAAACATCACTCAGTGAATACCTGGTATTTTCTGTTATTTATTTGAAGTAACTGAATGCTTCAATAGTTTGGAAGATTGTCTAATTTTACTGTAGCATCTAATAATTATAGTTGCTGTAGTGTGTGTAATCTTTCTTCTCCTCTTGCAGAGTAAAGCAGTAAAGTTTTTCACAATCACTGCCCAGACCATGGAGAGCTTTGTGAAGTCATTAAGTGAAGACATGAAACAGCAGGATTTGGATTCTGAGGAAAATCAGTTTGTATTAGCTTTGGCAGGGATTGTAACAAGTAAGTTAATGTTGTGTCTCAGAATAGCATTCCACACGTACTGGGAATGTATATTGCCTCATAGAAGCTGCAGTAAATACAGCTTTTCAAAGTTAAGAAGTCAATGTTGATATCTTGGGTGACTTTCTGCTTTTCTAAAGTTCTGGCAAATTTTGTTACTAACAATTCTGCTACAGGCACTTCTGTGCTGCCCGTGACATTAAGGGTTAGACAGGTAAGAGCCATTGAGTTCTGAAATTCCCTATTGCATCCTTCAGTCTGGAATGAAACAAGGGCCATTGTACCAGTCCTGTGTGCTCACGTTAGTCTGTACACATCAATTGACTTCGTGAATCACCAGAGATGCCAACATGTGCAAGATTACGAATTGCACATGCTGCAAGTAGATCAGCCCCAGCTTAAGGCATGGACTAAGGATTTTAAAACTGCTTAAAAATATGGTTGCTGTCAAATACACCACACTTTCACTGTATAAGAGAAGTAGAAGGTAATAAACCTGACTTCCATACTAAGTATTTTTTTTTTAGGGCCAGAAAATAAGTAAAAAGTCACATATCTGCTGTAGAATGATTGCCCTTGGCTTGGGAGGCTGTGAGGCATAGGGTTGATACATCATCTGCATTTCTGTGAAACTGTAACTGTCAAAATTACACTAAAGACATAACGCAAGAGAGATGAAACAATGGATATTTATACAAATAAGTGAATCTTGAATGAACAACTTTTCTGAAAATGGGGTTTTTAGCTGTTGGTGTGTCATCAAAGAGTGTAATAAAATCAATATGTGATGCATTATGCCGCTGTTACTATGGGGCAGGTGTAAGGGAAAATAATAAAGGAAAGTCTGCTCTGGAGTAGTAGCCTTTGGAAATAATTTGGTCTTTTGGTTTGTGCTTGAATAATGCCACACTTGGCAGACAGGTAGGAAAAGAGAATTTGAGTAGATGTTGACAAGAATTTTGGTTGTGTAGTGTGCCAGGTGTATTGAATTGAGTGGTTGTAAAACTCTGGAATCCTGTTTCTTTAAAGTGGAACCTATAATGATCAACCTTGTTTCAGTCACACTTTACCTGTGGATGAATGCAGCCTTTTGTTTCATAATTTACTGTGTTGCTATTGGGACACTGGGCATTCTGAATAAATTCTTTGGTTACCAAAGCAGAAGTATGAAGGAGTTCGACCAGTGTTTGCTGTTCAGTATTTGCTATGTAGGTGAATGTAGTCTGAAGTTTACATAAGTGCCACAGTTCATCCATTACAGCTGACATATCTTTTTAGTGGTCCTGATAATTAGCAAAAACTTTTGTTTGAAACATGATTTTTGGTGATGTTTTGTGCTCTCCCACAGACGTGGCTGCGCTGGCGTGTGGCCGTGAATTCCTGGTCAGTTCCAGTCAGGAATTACTAGACACAATGATGCATCTCCTGGGAGACATGAAGCCAGGACTCTGCAACAAATTCAAAGTGTATGTTGACTTTTTTTCCCCTTTCAAATGAAATGCATTATCTTGCAGTGCAGCTCAAGTGATGACAGTAGTTTTCCCACTCTCCCATTATTCCCTTCCTGGAGAGAAAGTTATTTTCTCAGTATCATTCCTTGCAGCTTTATCCAGGTTTTGTGTCTCTTTGGAAGTCTCTTAAGCATTGTAATATTGTAAAGGTGAGCAGGGGTGCTCTCATCTACCTTGGGAGGGGGTCGTGAGTTGAGTGAGAAATAAGGAAGGTGTGAGGTCAAGTTTTGCAACAGAGAGGATGTGGGAAATGTGGACTCATATTTATTCCCTTCTAATATGAAGTGTAAAATGTCACATGTGCTTAGTGAAGAAAGTGAGTTATGGAGCAAAAATGAAATAATTTTTGATTTCAACTGAAAAAGACTCACCAAACACTTCAGTCTGTAAGAGGCAATGCCTGTAAAGTGACCTTGCAAAACAGCTTTAAAGGCAAGGCCCTGTTGCGCAGTTCAGATACTGCAGAACTGCTTTTCAGCTGATGGAGAGATTAAATAAACAACTGTCTTTGCCTTTTCCTCCAAGACCTTGTAAGCTGAGGATGTATGGCCTTGACTGAACAAATTACTGTGGCTTAACGAATGGCTCATCTGCTGAACTGTGGGCGCTGGTCCTGTACACCTGGTTCACTTGTTCATGAGGATAGTTTGAGCCACTGTTGTGGTTTTTTCCTAAATACACAAGCAATTCATACCCCAGGCAGCTGTCACAGCTCAGCTGACAAACAGCAGCCCTGTCAGCCACAGTAACTTGATCACATCCAGGCACACATTTAGGCAGGTTGGATGTGATAGTCTTGAAATCAGGCTCGGTCTTCACTTGGGAGAGGTTTTATCTTGCCTAACCCCAGCTGTCAAAGAGGGGGATGTCAAGCATTTGCTGACTGACTGGGCTCCTTCCCACAGTCACTGGGAGGAGATGGTGCTGTCAGGTGATTGCTCATGTGAGGGGGAGCAAGTTGCCCTCTGAAGGTGTTTGCCTTTCCCTGTTGGCTGATGAGGGGAAAGCTGAACAACCTGTGCTGTAGATAGTGGCTTGATGATTTGAGATCAGTTATTTACTCCTGAGTGTTGGGCTTGAAGGTCAACAGAAGGGATTTTTTTGATAACATCCCAACTGAAAGAATTCTATGAGAATCTCAGTTTAAGAAAGGAAATTTGTGACTTCATGTGTATAAAAAAACCAAACCAACCAACCAACCAAAGCCAAAAAACAACCCTTAAAAGAGGATCCATACTGTTTCAGAATCGGTAAATAGGAAAAAAAAAGAGGACTTTGAGAGGAGGAAGGAAGATACTCCTGCACACACACACTGAATTTCAAATGGATATGTGTCTATGGGTCCAGATAAACTGGTTTTGATAATTTCATATTGTATTAATGTAATTTGATTTGAGGGCCTTTCTTTTGAATTGATATTTTGGGTTGCTTGTATTTATGCTTCAAAATCTGCCTGCTTTGCAGAGGAATTGCCCGTGGTGATGTAAACTTGGCTGCCATGCAGCACTGCTGGTAAAATATACATAGAACAATCCCATGAGGTGGCAAGGAATTCAACAGGTGTGAACTTCTGGGCTAACAAATGGAGGGAAGCTTGGAAAAGAGGTTGCTCAATGTAGTTGATAAGTGAGAAATATTAAGCATGTGTTACAGTAGCTTGAATGCAGTGCTGTGATGGTATTTTCTGATATCCCACAGAATCAACTTTTTTTTTTCCTTACTCTGGCACTTGCCATTGGATAACAAAAATTGCTGTGTTCTGGCATTAGAGCAAATGCCAGAAAGGACATTTCTTCATGGCCTTGTCATAGAACGGGAGAGCCTAATTTGCTCAAATGTTTTAGTGCAAAATGATTCCCTGTGTTTGTCTTTCATGTCCATAATCAAAAAAAAAATCCTTTTTTTAATGAGCTCTGTATTTGTCTTGTCACTGCTCAGTTCTAAAAACCTGTTACTAACACTAGATTTTATTCTTGTCCTCTTGGGGAGTTTTACAGTCTCTCAGCCCAGCAAAGAAGGGTCTGGGGGGTTGGTTGATTTGTTTTTATGTTGTTCTTTGCATGTAAGGTTTTTTAGCTGCTGGTTAACCTTAATCAGCATTTTCATAAGCAGATGTGTCAAAAGAACTCCCTTTTCTCCTCCCATAGGGAACATAAGCCAGGACAAAATGAAAGACAGCTGTGAGACAAGGATATGAAGGTTGTCATAAATTCTAGTGCAATTTCAAAGTTACATGAGGATGGACTCTGGAGTCATCATAAATAGTGTTTACACATAGATTTATATACATATTCATACAGACAGATACGTTTTTAAAACTATACCTCTCAGATGAAAATGTCTGTTCATTATTCTGGAAATGCAATGTGTTTTTCTTAAAGCATAACCATGGTGTTACATGGGAGGATATCAATTTATAATCCAATCAGTTGAAGAAAAAAATTTGGCTTATAATTTTAAATGCTATGGTTGTCTTTTGCTTAGCTTTGAGATTTTACAATTATTTTCTAACTTTTATTTTCAAAAATATTTTTTATTTCTGTGTGAAAAATCAGGGGAAACTGTGAGTCTAATTTTACACACAGCAGTATCAAAGTAAGCTGATGAAGAGGGGAGTTCTATTTCCTAGTTCTAGCAATCCTGTGTTTTATTTGGATGAATATATAAATAAAAAAATACAGGGAGAAGCTGTCACTTACTCCAAAACTGCTGTGATATCCACTGTAGTCTGTGAGTATGGAGTAAATATATCCCAGGTATCAATGTGAGTGCTGGGACTGAAATCTCAGGGGTGTCCTTGCCTTTCTGAAGTTGCAGATGTGAAAGACTAGTTATTTTTCTCATTGATGTAGGGTTTGTTCAACATTTGTAATTGTAACACAGTCAATAAACATCTATGTAATTGTTTGTAGCCATAATTAAATGGTTAAGAATATTCAACTTTGCTTTTGTAGCAGTTGAAAGTAGCCAGTAAAGAGACAGATTAGTACATAATAGTACATTTTATATACTAATCCCATGTATTAACAAGACGGGAAGGGGCTTTAGCTGTGCATTTAGTTCCAGGTTTAAAAGAAAGCATTGACAGATACAGTAGTACAAGATGTTAATTAAATTTGGCTTGTCTAAGTAGGAAGATTATGAAATGCATAATTAAGACTCACTCCACATTAAAAAAAAAAAAAAAAAAAAACAACACCAGAAAGTATTGTTTATCCACTAATCATTTTTGTCAGGTTTGCTTCAATGAGCACTTTTGCAATTATTATTCAAAAAATGTTTACTAAAATTTACAGGTCCTGGAGGTGAAGGTGGTTGTAAAGGGCCTGGAAATGTTTCTCTGTTGTACCTAGATGAGTGTGTTTAATTAAATATTCTGTTACATATTCATATCCCACTGCATTGGCTTGTGGGGTGTTCCAGCACTCCAAAAACCTCAGCACTTTCTTGGATCACCACCACCAGTCCCTTTTGTCTGCACAAAGCAAACAAGTGAAATAAAAATACAAACACAGCAGTGCCTTTTTACGTCACTTTATTTCTAACTGCAAATGTCAAACAGATTAAGGGTGAAAGACATTCTCAAGAAATGTTAACATTGCCATTACAAGATGATGGTTTATTGATTATTTCCATTCTGGCTGATTATAGGTAGTGCTGTGCTCTTTTGTCAGGGCTTGTTCTGGAAGCCCAGAGCTGCAGGGGCTGGATGAAAAGCGGTGTGTGGGCTCTACCAGCTGAAATTTCAGATCCAGAGCACCCCTCCCTGCTTGGCAGTGGCCACTGGTGCAGTAGATTTAATAAATCTGCTCTTCCATCTTTCTACTGCTTAACCAAGGTGATCAAACTCAGGGCACATAAATGACACCTCTTACAGCTCAGTTTAGTGTGCCGTGGGTCACTGCCTTTTCTGCTTTCTGAAGGTGTCCACAGAGTGTCCCGAAGTCTGCTGGTGGCATAGGAGCTTAAGCCATGAGACCTTGTTTGAGAACTGGATGTGAGGCGTGAAGTCCATTTGGAATAGAATCATTTCCCTTTTGTTTGGACATGGTGGCAGTGCAGTGACATGCAGGTTTATCTCAGGCATGAGAGAGCAGTAGCCAAGGTGGCTCCAGGACAGAGAACATTCCCCTCCCTGAGACCTTCCTACTCTTGCATGGGGTATTTTTTCATGTGTTTAGAATATGTGATTCAACAGTAGAAACAAAGGTTTGCACAACATTGCTTATATATAATTTGAGATTCGTCTCTTTTACTAAAATATAAATTAGTAGCACAGGGTTCTGCACCGGTACCTGCTTGACACATGGCAAAAGATGCTGAAGCATGCAAAGAAATCAAAGGCCATCACATCTTCTTTCTTTGAATTCTAGGCTAATGCTAATGTCACTTTACAATGTGAGTATCAACCTGAAAGGCTTGAAGTACATCAGTGAAAGTCCAGGTTTTATTCCCCTGCTTTGGTGGCTGTTGAATGGTAAGTTCCTCTAAGAAGCTTGTAAATCATGACTTTCAGGGCTTTGTAGATTTGCAATAGGTGTTGCAAGTAACAAACCAGAAGTTTTTATCTGTAACCTGATTAGCTTTTGACAGAATAGAAGTAAACAAAAAGGGCACATAGCTGGAGGGAAAAGATGTGCCTTTCCCACAAAACTTTTGGCACTGTATGTAATATTTCATTAATGTAAAATTTAAGGGCGGTAGATTTAAGAATTGGGAGTGGAGAAATTTGATGGAGTAGTTTAAAAAAAAGCCACCTGTGTCTTCCCATACCAACTTTAAAATAAACTTTAAGGGGAAACTACATACCATTTCACTACCATTTAACAGAGGAGTTTGTGGGAGAGAAGCCAAGTCTGTAACTGCACTGACCCATTGCAAAAGTGGCCCTTTCTGAGGAGAGGCCTTGTGCTCTAATAGGATTTGGGGTGCCAGGGCTGGAGGACTATTCCCAGCTGTGTCTTTGGCCAGTGCAGGACTCCAAGGACGTCAAGGACTTGTGTTGTCACTGTCAGGTACATGAGTGACATCAAGGCTCTGCTCTTTGGGAGGCTTCAAATCGCTGTGCAGGAGCCAGCGGGGATTGATGTTCCAGTGTGCGTTGGACTGGGCTGGCAGCTGTGTGCACAGCTCGTGAGGGACAGCAGGGGGACAGAGCTGTGACACTGCTCTGCCTGGGTTTTCTCAAGATTTATGGGGAGATTTTGGTGTGCAGATAGGACTGGGGAGGTTAATTATCCCTCTGTGCTGCTAAACCCCTGCTAAAGTACGACTGGAAAATACTAACAGCAGCTGAAATGAGAGAGATTGCATCTGCTTTTTCCAGAAATTACTTTGATACTGAATTTTTGAAAAAAGCTTTGGTTAGGGTTGGTAAACTGAAAGCTATTTGTATAGCTCATGGTTCCCTTAACTATTTTACAGAAAATGTAGCTGCTCATGCTTTTCATCAAATAATTTCCTGCTGTGGAATGTCACAGGCTCGCTCTTCCGAGGTCTCAGGAAATTAAGTAATCCTTGTAAGGGAAAACACCATTTCTATAAAGGTTTTTAATATATTTTGAGAAACATGTGATCCTCAGAGACCATTAAATACTTGGTCCTTTGTTCAGCTGTGCTTCGAAATTTAACATGTCTTAGTCCAGGTTTTCCTTTTACTTTATGTTGGCTAATATATACATAAGCTGTTCTAGCAAAAAATACCAACCCAAAACACCCTCTTAGTATCCTGTCTAACTGTGGGTTCCCAAATGTTCCCTTCCAATTTTTGTGATAAAAAAGATAATCATTTGATGCAGTCTGTTGTCTGAAAAAGATCAAGTAAGAGGATGAAATGGAAAACATTTATGATTAATTAAGCTACTAATGGAAAGGCTACTCTGCAATTTGGAAGTGCTAATTGTTTATGGCTGGGTTGTAGAAAGAAGGATGATCATGGCTAATTCCTTGACTTTTTGGATAATAAACTTCTTCAGTTACAGCAAGGGTGGAAGATTCTCAGATAAAGCACTTCTGCAGGTTCAGATCCCCGACTTTGGAGGAAATCTGCTTACTGTCAAGAGAGAGCACTGGCTGGTTTGGATATCAGATGAGAGGTTAGATGCAAGACCTGATCTTGTTCCCATCATTTTGTGTGAGATCTCCATAGTTTTCTCAACATTTAATCTATTTCTAAATGTCTGTAGTCATAAAATTCAGCAGCTTCCGCCCACTCTTGCTCCTCTCCCGTTTCCCTGACCAGCACCTTCAGGTTCTGCTAGCCAAGATTCAGCTCATAAACACGTGGAGCTGCTACAGCATAAGGTCCTGTTATTTCCATGCAGGAGAGTAGAGCACTACCCTGTGCTGGCAGAGTATCCTGTACGTGCTTCCTGCCTGCTGGAAGCTTCTTCAAAGCCTCTTTTGATTAAGGCTTATGACATGACTCAGCTTTCCAGTTTTGTATGCTTTTATCACCATTCCCAGTAAGAGAAGCCCCAGAAATCAGCCTCTGATTTTTTTTTTTCATTTTCAGAGAATTACCCTGTTTACTTTTCCATTGCCAATCTACAAGTGTTCGTGACCTCAGCCTATATGCATCAGGCCCATCTTTCTCCACTGCCTTGTATGCAGCTGATAAATCCCTCAAATTCCTTCTCTGAGTTCTCAGTTTCTGCCCATCCTTGTCCCTTGAAGAAGAATGTCCTTCCCGTTAAGTGAAGAGAGCAAATAATTGACTCGATTGTCTTTATTTTCCTTTGTTGTATCTAAAGCAAAGAGGGATTTCATTCAAGTTGTCTCACAGCATTTTTGAAGAGATAGAAATGTGCCTTGATGTTGAATACATGGATTGGAAGAGAAAGAAGGGAAAAAATCTAATGAAGGTTCCTAGTGGAGTAGGAATGTTAACAGCAAACTGTCCTGTTGTCTTTGGGAAACTTGGATGAGCTGGTGTGGCTTCATGTTCCCTAACAAGAATTCTTAGTACCTCTTTCTGCTGGAGGCTGTACTGATCATAGGAGAAAACCAAATGTTTGACAGAATTTTTGAAGATAATGCAGATCTCTAGTTTTAGCGCTTTATCAAGTGGGCTGTCTTTTTCTTCCTTTTTTTTTTCCTGCCTTTTTAAAACTGCTTAAAAGATGGACACCCTTCAATAACCAACACTGATCACTGAATCCTCTGTGTAGGTATCAGCTGTGCCTGCCTACACCTTCCCAGCCTGGTGCCAGCATGAATGATGACTCAGATTTCTGTCCGTGGAGCAGCCTGTGGGATCAATAGAGTTCTCCTCTTGTGGAGCACCATTTGTTTGCAGAGCAGCTGTTCCTATCTTGGACAAAATAGGCAGCTTTAGTTTCCTCCATCAGCTGCTGTCCCTGTGTTGGTGTGCTGGCTGAGGGTTTCAGATAACTTTCAGATTTAAAGAACCCCTGTCCTCAGCCACAGAAAAAGAAGCCTATATCATACTGTGTAGAAATCCACCTGAGATTTGTCAATATTTTTTTTTCTGGTGTTTTCCATCTCAAGATGCAGTAAGACCTCCATTCTGTAACTGCCAAAGGAGTGGATTGGAACATTTCTCTGACAAGGATCTCTTGAAGAATAAGAAGTAACAGTTAGCTCAGGTATTAATAATAAAGACTAAATTAAATGTTTTTCATTTTCGATCATGCAGAACATCCGCCAACAAATGAGTGCTGGAGAAAAGGAGTCTAGGGTCTTCTTTACTTTCTCTGTTTGGGCGGAGTTTTTTGGTTGGTTGGGGGTTTTTTATTATTGTGTATCTTTATTTTGGTTTTCCCCTCTTTCCTTTTCTTTGAGTGCAGTTTAAAAAATTGCTTTCTTTGGATACTTGAGAAAGCATGGAATGCAGAGAGACGAAGTCAGTGACATTTCTTGTCCATAGCTGGGAAATTGCTCCAGGTACTTAATTAAACAAAACACAAAAAGAGGAGGAGGACTAATTTTAGATCTTGCCCTTCAGTTTCCTCCACCACAGTTCCATTGGAACCCACAGTTTCCAGTTGGAAATCCAACCTTATTTATCCAAATTCTTTGCAAATTATTGTCTCTATTAGAAATGCTTGCATGAAGCCCATTCTCACTTTGCTGCCTGCACCCTCAATATTTGCTTTTCATGACTAGCTCTGAAGGTTTCTAATGCTTTGCTCTTCCATCTGAATTTTTTATGGCTGTGAGAGCTTTTGAAATTTCAGGTTATTTGCATGGCAGCATGTTATTTTAAAAAACATCTGGACAAACAGAACCATCATATTTATAAATGGATGTCTGTATTAAAAACAAATTTTGGCTCATAAATCAAAACCTCAGTTACCAGTCTTTCAAGTGCTCAACAATTTCATCCTCTTGTCATAGAACCATAGAATATTCTGTGTTGGAAGGGACCCTTCAGGATCATTGAGTCCAACTCCTGACCCCACAAAACATCTCAAGAATCCCACCATGTGCCTGAGAATATTGTCCAAAGGCTCCTTGAATTCTGGCAGGCTTGGGGCTATGACAGCTTCCCTGTGGAGCTTACTCTAGTGCCCAGCCACCCTCTTTATGGAAAACCTTCTGATATCCAGCCTAAACCTGCCCTGACTCATCTTCATGCTGTTCTTCAGATGATGACATTAATCTTAAGAAGAGGATTGCCCTTTGAGGCCACATCCATTTTGGTAAATGCAGGGATGTCAGCTCTGACGCAGAGTCCCCTGAGCCTCAGTTATCTGGGAGGCTGGAAGAGTGGCCAGGGCAAGTCTTGTGGAATGTTTGCCCTTTTCCATACTCATACTTTTCCATACTCATACTTTTCCATACTCAGCTGCTTGCCTGGGTGGAGCTCTAGGCTGTCCTTGCCATCTGAGCAGGAGCTTCTTGACAAGGTCATTGCCCTGCCTAACAGCTCATGCAGACTGATGTTCTGGGAGGAGCACAGTGTTACCCAGCAGCTGCAGAGTGGCCTCTCTGCAAACTCCTGTTCACTTGCAGCCCCTGGCAGGGAAATTGGGACTGAATTGCTGCTTCAGTATGGATCCTGGGAGTCTCTCTCAAGGATTTCCCTGGTAAAAGCATGACAAATGTGTCTGTAGGAGAGTGGGGAATTCTCCTTAGCTGAACTCCATGTGAGAGCAGCCACCCAGCCAGGGAGGAGAATGAAGGTAACCCAGCTGTAACACAGGAGCTGGGGCAAAAATTTTGCAGAGAGAAAGTGCATTTGTGTCTGTAAGAATGGCAGCAGCAAAGCTCAGTCTTTTTTTCTGCCCTGGTGTTCTCTCTGCTCCTTCCCCTCAGTGCATCTTTACTGCAACATTTCTTGTCTCTTCAGACCTATCAACAATATAGAAATGTCTGGAAAACTCTCCTGCTGCAGATGCTGCTTCAGCCCTGCCAACACTGGCAATGCAAAGGGATCTTGCACAGGGGAAGCCGTGGCCATAGCTGTCTCTGTTAAATATGCTGTGAACACAGATAGTCTGACAGGCTCATTAAAAGGAAAAGCTGAGTGGCAGATTGCTCCTTCCTGCTGGAATCAGACAGGAATTTAATTGAATGGTACCTACAGCAGTGGTAGGAAGCTTTTGAAATTGTAAAGTCATAGAATGGTTTGAATTGGAAGGGATCTTAAAGAGCATCTTGTTCCAACACCCCTGTTGTGAGCAGGGATACCCTTCCGCTATGCCAGGTTGCTCAGAACTCCATCCATCCTGAACTTGAACAATTCCAGGGACAGGGCATTCACAGCTTCTCTGGGCAACTTCTCACACACATAATGAGGAATTTCTTCCTAATATTTAATCTAACCTCCTCCCCTCTTTCAGTTTAAAGCCACTGCCCCTTGTCCTGTCCCCACATTCCCTTGTACCAAGTCCCTGTCCAGCTCTCTTGTAGCTCCTTTAGGCACTGTAAGAGGCTCTAAAGTCTCTCCAAAGCCTTCTCTGCTCCAGGCTGAACAGCTCCAGCTCTCTCAGCCTGTCTCCATAGCAGGGGTGCCCCAGCCTCTGTTCACCTTTATGTCCCTCCTCTGGACTCACTCCAACAGATCCATGTCCTCCTTATATTGTGAGCTCCAGGGCTGCATGCAGCTCTGCAGGTGGGGTCTCACCTGAGCAGGGCAGAGGGGCAGAATCCTCCCTCACCTGCTGCCCATGGTGCTTTGGATGCAGCCCAGGACATGTTTGGCTTTCTGGGCTGCCAGTGCACGTGGCCAGCTCATATCCAGCCTCTCACCCACCAACACCCCTGAGTCCTTCTCCTCAGGGCAGCTCTCAATCACTTCATTCCCCAGCCTGTACTTGTGCTTGGAATTGTCCATGTGCAGGACCTTGCACTTGGCCTTGTGAACTTCTGTGTTCTTGTACACAGGCACAGCTGTAAACAGTGTGCTGGCAATAAATGTTGCATTCAGGTGGACAGGGGATGGCGTGGCCACGTGTAAATTGAGTTCACACAACTCAGAGCCAATTGTGGATAAGCTGTTCAGTGCTGATGTAATGCAATTACCTAAACACTGCTGTAGGGGACAGTTCATCTGAGAGCCTGGTGCTAATGACAGATGTGACTAAAATCCATCCACGTTATCAGCTGCCTTTTGTCAGTGACTGAAAGCCATTGACATCAAACTGAGCTGGCAGCTTGCAGGACGTCAGCAAACTCCAGCAGTTTCAACACCTTGGTAAAATTACATCAGCACCTCATGATGGTGGTAGGTTTGGGCTACGCCTGTGATCCTGGCTGAGGCAAGCAGCTTGATTTCTCCCCCTCTTCTCCAGAAATAATGGTGATAATTTTGAAATTGTAGTTGGAGATGTGCGTGCTGCTGGTTGGGAGGATGTGATGCAGTGATTTGATTACAGCTAAAAAGGATTTTTTCAATCTTGTACAAACAAAATGTTACTCAGCTAGTGTAGAAATGACTAAATCTGGAAGCTGTTGACATAAATATAATGCTGAATAATGAAGATTCCTTACATTTCTCTGAGTGCTTTGTAGACAGGGTTTTTAGAAAACGTCCCTAATGGTGTTGGAGACAAGAGAAAGATTTCTCTGGTATTTTTTTTAAATCCTCTTAGGGAACATGATTATCTTCAATAAGTAATATTCTCAAAACCACATGTAATCCTAAGGGAGTGTATTTTAAGGCATATGTACTTATTTAACTCAGAACATCTCAGAATACATTCAAAACAATGGCAATCTGAGGTTAAATGTGTATTAAGTCATCTTCTGGTGCAGGATCATTTCCTTCCTTTGCTGGATGCCCACGTGCCTAATCTGTTCTTCATTTGAGTGACTCAAGCTGTTGAGCTTCTCTGGCTGCTGCTGGAGATTCTTCCTAGAACCTCTCTGCTCTTACTGGAAAACGTTCTTGTTTGTCAAGCTGGAAATCATTTCCTGATCTCCTACAGATCCTCATTTTCTTGGCTCCCCTGCTAAGGCTTCTTCCCTGATCGATTCTTTAATTTCTACAGCCTTTAAACACATGCAGATAATACTAACATTGATTCCCGTAACAGTATTAATAACAAAGCTCTTTTCATCTTACATATATGAAGCTTCCCAGCAGTACTGCAAGCCATTAAAAGTATTAGTGGCTTTATTTCATGGAGGAATAATGTCACACAGAGGAAGATTGTAAATGAACTACATAGATTTTGCTCCCCCAAAGCTTCTTTCTTCTTACCTCTTTGAGCTGTAGTTTGTGGCTTTTATTTCTAATGAATAAATGTAGAATAATACAAAGTACAGAAAAAGGGGGAGGTGATGTGTGCAGAGTTTGAAAATTACATCTGGCAAAAAAATATGCATTAAAAACCACACAATGTGGAAGACATAGAGGCAAAAAATGAAGGCGAAGGAGGACGAATTCAAGGCTTTTATTCATATTTTGATTAGGTCAGAATAAATCTGAAAACCAAAATTTGCACCCAGGTTTTCTTAAAAGGATTCACTGAAATGTTGCTGGCCAGGAAATTGCATATAAAGTCTTGCTCTCTGTGAGGCTGAGCTGCAGCATTTCCCCATGAGTTACAAATGCTCATCACTCAGAAAGTTGCACCTGCAGGTACTGCTGGAGATGATGATGGAAAGAGACAGCTTAGAGCCTTCAGCCTGGGTGTCAGCAATAGGAGTGACTGTGCCATGGGTATGCAGCACTAATCACTGGGTTTTTATTGATCTGATATGTGTAAAATTGTCCAGCATGCCCAACAGCTAGGATTCTCAGGGCACAGAAAAGGAGAAAATGTACATTACTTTTTGGGTTTGGACAATACCTGCATCCTCAGATTATACCTCACTCTGCTGGTTTTCCAGGAGAAAGTAGAACTCCTTTCTTAACAGGTTAACACTTGATTATTTCCATTTATGATGGAAAATGGAGTAAAAGAGAGAGTGCCTGGCTTTTGGGTGTAGAGCAGATGTTACAATCTTTAAAATTGCCCTTCAGCCCTGTGCTGTTGGGAATTACTTAAAAATCCCCATCTCAGCAGTGAGTTTCATTCTGAAACCAGAGTCTTCTTCACTGTCCATCACATCCTGTTCTCTGTCCCCCTGGGTGCTTTCAACCCTTATGCTTTAATGAATAATTCTCCTCAGTCCTTTTTCAAGTCGCCAGTGTTAGGTGTGAAATAAGCTAGGAATGGTAAGAACTTGCCTCAGCCCCACCAAATGCTTCCTCCAAGCTCAGTGCACTCTGGTTCATCACTGCACTGGTTTTATGCTCCTTCAGTGAGATTTTGGTCTCTCTGGTGCTTTTGTGCTCCAAGTGATCTGAATTAATTTTCTCAACTTTTCTGCACAACCCTTTATCAAAAGCTTGCTGAAGACTAGGTATGCTAATGAAAAACACATTAAAAATGCATGGCACGTGGGACAAATAACTGCTTCAGCTATAAAAATATATTAGATGTTTTCATTTGGAATATGCAGAATAGGGGAAGTCTTTCTACCACATGCTTTTGATAAAGCAGTAAACCACTAAATGCAAATGGGCCGTTGCAAATGATTAAAATGTAATGCTCCTAAATGTTTCAGTAATTAAAAATGCATCCTGTGTTCTTAGCAGTGGAGTTATTACGTGTCTTCCTGGCTTAAGTCAGTCAAAGATCTTTGCTGCATTTCCCTGGCACGTTCCTGAGCAGCAGTGCTTTCAATGTCTGCAGAATTAAACACTTGGAAGGTTGATACATTGTTGCTAGAAAGTTTTATAAAGATTAATATTTTATTGAGCTTTGAAGAAATCTGAAGCCTCCTATAAAAAGAAATTAAAGAAAAGCCTGATGATCTACTGCAGAGTTGATTTGTTAGTCTGTTTGTTTTTTAAGTCTGAATAATCATGGGATACAGTTTGTTCTGCTCTTAAATTGGATTGCATCCAACAGTACATCCTGGGCACTGACTGGATAAAGTCAGGTTGATAAATTCCCTGGTTTACAGCAGTTTCAACATCTGAAAAACAAGAGAAAGGTTCCTGGTTATCTCTCCCTCACAAACACTGCTGGGCAGAAGCTGCTGAGGGCGGACAGAAATGTGGTTTTCAGGTACCTCCTGGAGCCAGCCAGCAGCAATGGGCATCTGGGAATTGCGACACTTCCATTATTCCCTGTCTGCCTGGTGGATCTGTTCAGACTGGCTTCTAACAAGCACTGGATGCTTTTCTTCCCTGCTTTTAGACCCAGACACAGAGGTTTGCCTCCACGTCCTGCGGCTCCTGCAGTCGGTGCTCCTGGAGCCAGAGGTGTTGGCCAGGTCGGGCGCCGAGGTGCGCGAGACGCTGCCGTTCCAGCGCATCGTCGCCCTGTCCCAGAGCCGCAATGCAGAGCTGCAGGCACTCGCTAAAGAACTACTTGAGGATCTTAAAATATTTGAGTACGAAGCGTAGAAGAGCTCTACGACACCAAATGCATATGTCTTTCCTATCTTTTTATGCTGCAAGAGTTGTTGGAGATGGGCTTGACTGAAAAAAAAACCTCTGCCTAAGTTCCTCGGACAAAATCCTTTTTGGGAATTAGGTAACCCAACTAAAATCGTACTTGGGAAAATGTGTTGGGTTTTAGCTGCCCAAATAAAACCTTGGGTGATCTGGTAGAGATGGGACAGGCTTAATTTCTTTGAGCAGAATTTTATTGATAATGGGTTTCCAAAATGGTCCACGGTTATGTTGTGTATTTGCTGTCTAGATGGAGTAAAATATTCTCATTCATTGGTAACAGTTCACTGCAGTGGTAAATAATCCTTTTGATCCATCCTTAAGAATTACTGTACTGTGAGGAAAACTTTGTTGCCTTTTATAACTCTTCTGTGTCAGAATGCAGCCCAAGTTCCAGTTTTATTGTTGTTATTTCTCACCTCTCTCTATTGTAATAAAACTGAAATTCTGTAGCATGTAATGGATTCTGCTTTCAAAAATTGTATTCAGAGTCAATTTGTATTTGCAAGTCAAGCTGGTCTGTGGCTGCCAGGCATGCTAGAAACTGGGCTGTTGTTTTTAGAAAAGCCCTGAGAGGGGAAATAAATTGCTGTTGTCCGTGGTACCCAGTTGTGTGCTGAAGAGGCTAAAATGAGCTGCTGCTCTGTCGTGAGCAGCATCACATCCCCTCACAACCATGAGGTTTGTTAGAGCTTCTGAGTACAGTGTGCTCACCTCGGGGTAAATACAAACACTTAGTGCTGGGTATTGGTAGAATCTATAATGTTCTTAGAAAAAAATAGCATTCATTTCTGTGATGTCAGAAACAGAGCCAGTTAAGTGCGGCTGTTCAAGGGAGCAGCAAATGAGAAGTGCAGTGCTGTGGTAGCACCTTTTTCCATACTAAAGTTGTTACACCTCATCTGGGAACTCAATGTATTAACAAAATACAACGTGAACTTCAAATTACAGAAAACATGAAGTAAGCTTCATGGGATTTAAATATTATGATTGGCAGAGAGCGGAGGGAGACGGTTGTAAAACGTGAAATTTAAGGTACAGGGCATCTCCCTTTGGGCTGTTTGCAGAATGATGGATGTTCAGAGTTAGAAATGTAATAAATCACCTTGAAATTACTTGGCTCAGATGCTGCAGATGGTAACAGTCTGGTTTGGGGCTGTAGAATGAAGGTTAAGATAGAGAGCTCACATACATGGGTGGGTTGCATGGGGTTCTGCTGTGTCTCATTCAACACTGCGTTGAACTTACCAAGTGCAGACTTGTGGAAGGCTTTAAATCTTCAGTAAAGTGTACTTTCTTTGGATTTGTTTTCTTATCTTGCTATCCTAGTTAATCCTCCTAGAGTTTAATCCTGAAGGAATCAAAATGGTAATTGGAATATCAACTCATGAAAGTGTTTGATTTTGAGAAACACTGAAGGGCATCATCCACTTTGCATTGAATTGTTACCTGCTCACGAAGGTCTTTCATCAAACTTTGGAAGCCAGTAAATAGCAGAAAAAGAAAAAAGTAGTTCTGCAAGCAGAAAAGCTGATGGAGCCTCATGTCCTGTGGATTTGAGATATTTCTTGAAAACTTCCCTGCCCTTCCCAGCCAAGGGTCAGTGTGGTGTGCACAAGCTGGGGGTGACGCAGGTGCTCATGGCCAGGTCAGTAAACTGTGGTGAGGGGCCACTGACAAATTCAGCCTTACGAGAGGGACTGGCAGTGCAACTGCACCTCATTTCCATGTGAAATCAGGAAACAAAACAATCAGGACTGTTCATCTTAATTGTGTGTCCACTGGCATGGTCAACTATGCTCAAATAGGTGATTTGAGATACAGTTTTCCCCAGCAAACTGCTCAAATCTGATGGTAGGTTCTTTCAGTGTCTCCCAGATGACTTTATTTTCAGGTGTAGCTTGCCAGGACTGTTTCTTCAGAGCCAAATCATCAATGACCCACTGACCTTGAGAAAGTCTTTTTTCTGTACAAAATGTTTGATTATGCAAGACTGAAAAATAAGAAAAAAATCATCTAATCTGTGAAATACAGTGTATATTTAAAAATACTAGAGAAGAAAAGTATCAGAAACATCAGAGAAGAACCTGTGTCAAACAGTTCTCTAAGAAAGTCTGTGTATTTTCCCTTAGCGTACTTTTTCTAGGTGTTCACAATTAATTGAGTGTATGGAAAAGAAGAAGACAGCATTTGAGAGAAACTTGTTATCACAGGGAAACAAATTCATAATACTTCTTGATTTGGGGAAAAAAGTGTCAGTGCAGTCACACGGTGCTGAAGCAAGGTGAGTGGGCAGAAGCCAGGGATAAGCCTGACCCTTTAACGTTCCAGAGTGTTAGAAATGTTCAAGGTGTCTCATACTTAAATGTTGTAGTGAAATGAAATGGACATTTGGAGTTGCAGGTTGCATGATGGGCTGTTAGGTCATTCTGCTGTTTTTCAGGTTCCTTCCTTCCCTAATCCCCCATTTGATGGAGCCAGGGACCAGCCCCTCCTGGTCTAGGGCTGTGTACAATTAGTTGAACCTTTGTGCTGTGGAGTGAAGCCTTCAGCTTTCCACACAAGAGTCTGTTATACCCCATGCATACTCTTGGACACGCCATGGTGGGACTCTCCCAGACTTTGGCATCTGTCATAAAGTACTGATCTGTTCTTCCTCATCAGCAGCATCAATGCCTTCTTTACTGTTCCTTTTTCCATCCTAACATAGGTGGGAATCTCATGCCATTGGCTGTAGAGGAAGCTGCAGTGACTTGTTGAGACGAGATGCCAACTATTTAGATGACTGAAATTAGATGAGGTGAATCCTACCCTTTGGTGTCTATTTTGCAATAATAGACATGAGCAAGCTTTCAGATTGTCCTACTGTTTGCAGACAGCATTTTATAATTTTGTGTGTTGATAAGCTTGAGAGATCCCTGTTGGAAGAGACGAGTGTCTGAAGGCCTAATTTGTCTTCTTGTGGTTAGTACTGGAAATTAGGCCATTAAGTAACTGTGGATCTCCTTTGAGTCCCCCTGTCCCCTGAAAGACATCTTTTTTTGACAGGTTATGAGTAAAAGAAAGTCTCTGAATAACAGAAACTCTGAAAACTCAGAGCGTGCCGAAGCTTTATGTATGAAGTTGAACAATGGTTGGCACACAAGACACAGTATGACACAAGGAGCTGCTGCAGTTAAAGACTGGTCAACAGATGCATTGTAAATCTCAGCTCTTTTTTTTGCTTCAATTTGCTTCATTCTGAAACTCTGGACCATTAGGAGGCTTTATTGGTTTAAAATCAAGAGTTCAGCCTGTGCTGTAAAAAACACTGGCTTGGAGTGTTGCTTTTGCTGGATCCTGTTGAAAAGTTGGAATTCTTCTGTAGTAATTGATTAACTGAAGTACTTAATTGATTAACTGCATTACTTAATTGATTAACTGGATCGTTAGCTTGCAGGAGTAAAGGGGGCTCACACAGTCAAAGCACGAGTTTCAGTAGCTGTGTTCAAAGTCCAGAGTTACTCCAGCTTTGCTATTTCCTCTGTTACACAATCTGAGAGTTTCAGTGGAGGAGAAAACGTGATTTTGGTGTTGCTTTGAGATTATCAGTTACTCCAGACTTAAACCCATATAACTGAAAGTAAAATTTGACTCTTGGGCTAAGCTGCCTCAAAAGATGAAAAATCTGTTTTAACAACTTGTAGAAGAAAGTTCACAGTATCAGCTGCACAATTAAAAGTGAACTTGGCTCCTTTCATTCTGTATACACTGTACAGAGCCCTGGAATGATGCCTGTTTGCTGATGCTCCAGGGAGATACTGGCTCTTCATAGTTGGTGCTGGTGGTAAATTAGATGCAAATGAAAAATAAATGAGGATCCCCTAAAACTTACTTTGTGCAGCTTAAGAAGTTTAGCTGTGTAATGTGCTGCCCCATCAGTTCTTCGTGTGGTATCTCAGGCCAGTGTTTGGTCTGGAGCACGAGCTGGCTGGAAAGAAACTGGCAAACCTCAGTAGAGGAAAGCAAGGCCCCTGGTGGCTCTGTGCCCTGTGCTGAGGGACAGGCATGGCAGCAAGAGGGGCCTGGCATCTCTGGAGGGCACTGTGAGAGCTTGGGTGGGAACAGCAAGCAGCTGTCCTGAGGGAAGGTGGTGTTTGGTTACATGAGGGCACTGGCCCATTCCCAGCACTCAGGAGAATGGCAGTGAACTGGAGTTCAAGGCACATCATCCTGTTCTGGTTGCTTAAGAGAGGGAAGTAAGTCCCTTTTAAGGAAGAATGGGAGGAAGAATGGGAAATGTGACAATTTGGTCTTGTGGCCACAAGTGAACTTTTAGATGATTCAATTTCAGCTGGTGGCACCAGTCACTTGCATGCTTCTTTGAGTTATCATTTGCGCTTGTGATATGTGCTGATTAGCACAAATTGGACTTCAGAATTGATAAGATTTTACAAGTCTTGCAAATACTGTACGATTCATCTCCTCTACTGCCTTCAGTCCTGCGAGGATGCTGGAGGTGAGGAGACAGGAGTTTTCCTGGGGAATAAGGAACCTCTTTTTTGCTCTGTTATCCCTGCCCAGTGCTTGTACTACAAGTTATGAGCTATGCAAAGCATGGCTGCACCTTCATTTCTCTTCATAGCATCTCATTTGCATCTGCGTATGGCCATGTCTGTGTTGTTTGGAATTTTCCTGGTTTGTATGCAGGAACTTTTGCAACTGCTGTTTGCTGCTTGAATACGTGAGTTCCAAGTTACAGCTGATAAAAAGTCATTAGCGAGCTCGAGGTTGTAGAGATTTAAACTTCTCCAATGCTTTACGATGACCTTTACAACCTATAACTTGCTCAATCGGAAACCTTGAAAAGACTTTGACCAAATGATAGTTGCACATGTCATTTATGGGAACTATAACTTTTACTGTGGGTGTGACTGCAGTGAAAGCACTTCAAATTCCAGCTGCTCAGTGCTTCCCAATGCACATGTTTGTCTGTGCTGTTGGGCTGCAGGTGGGAGAGGCAGCAACCACTGAGGGCAGGGGCTGAGGAGGGGAAGGGGTTGTGTGACCTGGGGTGGATGGAGAAGGTCAGCCCCGACTGAGCTGCCTAAGTGGCTTTTGTGCCACATGAGTCTTGCTTTGAACTTGTATGGAAAGTTTGAGTCTTCCTTTGAGGCAGGGGATTGGGTTGGGTGTTAAGAGAGCAAGTGAACTGCTTGAAGCTCTCTGCAGAGATAAATCCCTCCTTGCTTCTGTAGCTGTATTGCCACCAGGGTCAAATAAAGTGCAGCAGTCACCCTGTACTAGCACAAAACAGAGAATGGAAAATTGCAGAAAAAAAGGCCCAGTTCTTGGATCTGCACACCTTCCTCCTGAGCAGGATCCATAGTGTCCAGAATAAGTTTCACAGAATCCCAGATAGCTTGGGTTGGAAGGGACCTTAAAGATCATCTCGTTCCAACCCCCCTGGCATGGGCAGGGACACCTCCCACTAGACCAGGTTGCTCAAGGTCTTACCCAACCTGGCTTTGAACACTGCCAGGGATGGGGCTTCCCCAACCTCACAGTAAAGAATTGCTTCCTAATATCTAACCTAAATTTCCTCTCTTCCAATTTGTACCCATTTCCCTTTGTCCTATCACTACAGTTCCCAACAAAGAGTCCCTCTCCATCTTCTCCATTCTCAGGCTGTGCCTGCTGCCTGAGAGTGGGCCAGGAGGCATTGCTGAGGGGGAGTGAAGTCTCTGAGGCTGCTGGGGGCAGGGTTGACCAGGTTGGGGGCAGGATTGACCAGGTTGGGGGCAGACATGCCCAGGGTTTCAGCAGTGCTCCAGGCTCTTCTCCCAGCAGTGGGGCAGCATGTTTCTGCTCAGGCTGGGGGGCACTGGGCTACATGGTCCTGAATGTGTCCTGAGCTGCCTGACTTCGGAGAGGTGACCAAAAGCACCAGGGCCTTGCCTGTGCCAGGAAGTGGTGATGGCATTTTGTGGGATGCCTTTTCCAAAGAACAAACCTGGTGGCCAACCTGAAGGGCAGCCAGCCACTGTAAACCCAAGTGCAGGCTCTCCTGCTGGCCTCCCTGTGGGTCCCCTGGCAGCCCTTGCTGACCCTGGAGTGTGTCAGCAGAGCTACTTGCAGGGAAAGCAGGACTTCTACGGGATCTGTAACAATGGACCCACAACATGGGTGGGCAGGTGGTTACCTCTGCTTTGCATGTGCAGACTCTCCATAGGGCTTGCAGGCTCCCCTGCAGGCACACACAGAAACACCCATGCTCCTGTCACTGTATTCTGCACGGCCCGGCTGGGTGCAGCTGCATTTTGGGAAATGCAGTGGATGCATCGTCCCGTGGCTGGTGCAAAGGGACACAGAGCTCTCTGTGCGCTCGGAAATCGTTCAGCAGCAAGAAGCTACCGATAGCCACTGCTCTTCCCAAACACCCTCTCTCCCCTTTATATTGCAGCGGCTGTTTTTTCCTAGGGATTTTCACGAACATCATTACTGCCCTGGTGCAGCAGGAGCGTGATCTCTTTGAGACAAGAGCGGCTGAGTGCGGTGAGTCACCCACATTCCAGTAAGGAAGCCCCTTCAGGAAGCCTCTCTAGCAATGATCCTGCTCAGCTCTAACAATGCTGACGGAGTGTAACACTGCCCCGGAAACCTTTAGAGATTGCTTGTCAGGCACAGCCAGTGTCTCCAGTGCCCAGGCAGCTCAGCCAGCAGCAGACAGATCCTGGGTAAGGAAGCCAAGGGAAAGGAGGTGCCCTCTTGGCTGTAAATGGCAAGGGGCCAAACGGTGCTGGAATAATTTCATGAGCACTGATGGCAATCTGGAGCACAGTCAGAAAAAAAGGGATGGCCTCTGGGGATCCTGAAGTCAGCTGAAAAGCTGAGCTGCTAGAAACAATAGTGCTGCTGTCAGTGGCCGAGGGAGAGGCCAGGTTTCAAGGGCAGATGACAAGCATGAGAGCACTGAGGAGGGAGCTGCCACAGAGCCTCTAACGAAAAGCGTTTGGTATCCCACAAGCTTTTGTCCCCGCAATGACACACATTGCTCAGGAGCGAGAGAGGGAGAGAGTGCATTTGCCATTAATTTTTAATTGTAATGGAGTGTTCTGTAGTGATAGGAAGCTTCTACTGTACAGGCTGTCTATGGCAAGGGTTGACCCACTGGCAACCTTCTCACTGATAAAGGTGGCACAAGAGGAGAACAGAGGGAAGGACAGGAAAGTGTTACTAAGGCACTGCTATAATGCCACCACAAAAACCGGAGACATTACCACACAAACTAAGCATTTCCTCTGAAGTGCCCTGCTGCTATTAAATTTTAGTTTCTTAGACCTGCATTTCAGTTTCTGTGGGCACAAGAAGATTGTACAGCTTCTGCTCCACTGGTGGCCAGGAGATGTTGTCTCCATGGCTCCTGCTGGGGCAGGAGATGCAGCCCTGGGACCTGAGATAAGCTGCTGGGCTTATCTGGGACTCAGGCGATATGGATTCAGTTCCTTGTGCAGTCACAGACCTCCTGTGTACACAGGAAAGCCACATGGAGCAAATTTGCTGAGGGGCTGGGCTTCTCTTGGACCATTCCTGATTGCAGAGGGAGTATGCTGGAGTGTTCAGTCCTCCAAATCAGTTTCCTGCTTTGGTTCTCTTTTCATGTAACTTTCCTCCTTTCTGCCTTGGTCTGACCATTTTTACTTGGATTGCAAAAGGCTTTGGGGTAAGTAAGTAAAGTGTGTGGCAGGCACAGAGAGGATAATACCACAGTCCAAGTAATGACTGGCTGAGGGAAGGAGAGGAGGGAGCCTGAGGTGTGGAGGATACCCAGTCCTGCTCCCAGCTGGTTGTGTGGCTGTGACGTGGCTTCTGCTGTCCTCATAGTCCTCCTGTGGCACTGACTGAGACCCCTGCAAGCTGCTAAAAGGACCCATCTTAAGTCCTATGAGTCCTTTCCAGCCTAGGAGATGTTGCTCCTGCCAGAACAGAGAGAACCTCGTGGAAAAGGAGACCCTGGGTTTGCTGCTCCTGCCTCTCTGCAGCCCAGGTTGTTGACAGTAGTCTGAATTTGTGTGAACTCTCTTGGGCTCATGCTATGAAAGCTCAGTGTGGAAGGAGCCAAAAGGAGAAGCTCCTCTATTGCCCAGGGTGTTCCTGCTTTCACCACCATAAATTATGGGAGGGAGAATTTCTCCAGGTTTGTGCTCCTCTGCCTGTCCAGGTGGGAGACTTCTAAGATCCTAAATGAGGATCCAAAGATCCTAAATTAAATGCTAAAATCCTAAATGAGAATGAAACAATCCCTTCTGGAAATCTTGAGGGAAGACAAAAGGACAAAGGGCATTCTGGAACTAGGAGGAAGAGAAAAAAGACGCTTGCTTCCAAGGACTCAGCCCTTAAGCACAGTGACGTAGAAAGAAGGAGATTCTGTTTACAGAGGAAGCGAGAAAGGAAATGGGGGTGGGGGAGGGATAAGAAGTTACCCAAGGAAAGCTCGTCCTTTGGGACAGGGCAGAGAGATGGGTCTGTTCCCTGGGGAGCTCTCCCAGGAGCAGAAACCACTGTCAGAGGCTGCACTGCCTGTGGGCCAGGCTCTGAGGAGACCTGAGTGTGCTGCTCTCTCATTCCTGCTGCAGCACAGGCAGAGCTGGCTCCCTTCCCTCCCCTGGGGGGATCCTGGCTGGGTGCTTTTGGAATACCGAATCTGTTCATTCTTGAAGAACTCAACTTCCCTGGAAAATAAAAAGTATAGTCAAGGAGCAGGTAACCTAAGATTTGAAGTGTGTCTTAGAAACTGGAAAATGTCCCATGTGTTTTGTTCCTGCTGCTAGTGGGAGCCTGGAGAAGCTACTTGAGTCCACAGCATGGTTCTGCCTGTGGATCAGCATCTCCCAGGCCTTCAAACAGGCACAGCCTGTGTTACTGCTGCCCCTGCACCTCATCCCCCTGTAAGGTCTCAAAATGTTCCTTCCTTCCTTCCTTTCACAAGGAGTAACCTCCCCATCCTGCTGAGCCGCTGGTTTCTTTGGACAGTGTGTCTGATCAGCTGGCAGCAGGGAAGCTGCAGTGATGCTACCCCTGAGGGGCTGCAAAGCCTGTCTTAACCAACCGGGCTCCTATTTCAGCTTCTCTGCATCAGCAATGAGCACGGATTGCAACAAGGGAAGGGGAAGGGAAAACAGCAGCAACAGGAACCAGAGTGCTGTCTAAAGCTGCCTGGCCTGTCTTGAGCAACTCAGCTGTGGCAGGGTGCCTTCTGTCTGCCCTGTGGCCACAGCCTGCAGAGAGGAAGGCAGGCAGACAGGTGAGTGCTGTGAGCTTCTGTTTATCCAGACCCTCTCCCAAGGGCTCACTGTGGTTCCCTTCCTTCCTCTGCCCTGCAGGGGATGCTTTGTTTTTTTTACCTTGAAAATCTCACTGTCCTTGAATTCAGAATAGTAGCCAAGGCCAAGGATACAACAACAGGGACAGGGCAGAAGGTCTTATAGTCTGATGATGGGAATATTTTTGCATTTCTTGCCCTTTTTACTCTTTTCCATAAAGACAAACATCTTCTTCTGTTCTGCTCTCTTTCCTCCCATGGCCATTAAGCACTGGAAGATGTGTATGAGCCTTTGTATTGGAAAAGGCTGGGAACTGCTGTGTTGGCTGAGATAGAGCTGTCTCTTGTCAGCAGCACCTGATCCTGGTCTGATTTGGAGTTGTGTGATGGGCTTGCAGAAAGCACCTTCAGCATCATGCCCTGCCAGCTATGAACTGCAGGGCTTCAGGAGCCAGTGCCACAGCGGGCCAGGACAACGTCAGCAATGAAATGCTACAGCAGTAGCACCTACTATGTCCTGTGTAACAGAATTTCTGCCCAAAGCCAGAGCTAACGTGCAGCTGAGCAGCAGGGGAGCTGTGTGCAGGCAGCTGGCTGGGTTCAGGGGTGACTCAGCCTGCTGAGCATGTGTACCCTCTGATCTGGTCATTTCCCACCTCCTGCTTGACTTCTCTATCTTACAAAAATATTTGAAGAACTAACTGAAAGTATGTGCTCGACAGCGTGACGCAGGGTAGGGGTTTTTGTGAACATCCCAGGTTTTCTCTTGAAAAAACCAATGTGGAATGTTTGGGGGGAAAAAGTTGGATTAGGTTTTATTCTTTCTCTTTGTTCTCCTTTGCAGTGTAAGACTTACAATACAGAGCAAAGCCAAGAGCACAAAAGGACAGAAATGGGAATTTGCCAACAGAGAACTGAAGTAAAACGTAACCTCAGCATTGATGATGTCATTTTCCAGATGAGAAGCACTGAAGCTTGGCATTCCCAAGCCATTACAAACGCTCTGCTCCTCACCTATCACTTAGGCAGAGCCAACCCCATGTGGGAGCACTGCAAAGCAATTCTCTGCCTGTGCTCCTGCTGTACCAAGGATTCTGCATTTGCCAGTGCATCCCAGAGTGTTTCTCTTGGCTCATGGGGCTGGAATGCCCTGGAGTTCACTCCCAGGCAGTTAAAGGGAAACTTGCCTGTCCTTCCAGGAAAATATCAGTGGGAGATTTTGAAAACTGGTTCTTTTCCCACCTTCTCTGTGCAGACCAGCAGCTCAGGGCATCACCATTGCCCTTGGCCACACCAGCTAGTGGAATTTCCCTGGGCCAGAGTCCTTCTAGGTGGAAAGGCAGTGGGGTAAGGATGAAACCTGTGTGACTGCAGAGAAGACAGTTGCTGGTGAGAAATCCACCTTTTCATGGCCACATTTTTCCCAAGACCTGGCTCCTTAGAGTTTTTCATAGTAGGTAAAAATATGTCCCTGTGCAAGGAGTGCAAATGGGCTTCTTGCACCTCTAAAGTGCCTCTCCCTGCAGGTGAGGAAGAACTTGAAGGCTTCTGTAGTGTATCTCAGGGAGGATGTGCCACTGATCCTTGCTCCAGCAGAATTAATATTTGCTTCATCTATTTAGAGATGAATAGAAAATTCCACCAGCTGCCATCTCCGAGGAGCACTGTGGAAGGGTATGGTTAAAATCCAGCATTATGTGGAACTCCTGGGAAGGCATCTCTCTCCTAATGATGACATTTTTAAAAACACTCTAAAGGTTTGATCTTGGTCCCATTGGGCACTTTGCCATAGATCTTAATGGCTCTGTGGCTGATCTCTTAATCTCCAGTGCACCTGTGCAAACTTGACAGTTTATTGCAATTTCATGCTTTTTGGAAATCGTCTCACACTAATGCCATCAGAGAGAGCAATTTTTAAGGTCATTAGCTCAGGACATAACAAATAAGTACTGAGAGAAAACAATCTGCAAATGTCATATTTGTTTAACACACAAAGTAGCTCCTGAAGAGCAGTTATCCTTATGTCTAGAGACAGCATGAAAATTGCATTCTGTGGCTTGAAAATGTGGGTCTGTGGAAAGTGAGAAGAGTATATATGACAGGGCTGTTTATCTTCACTATTCTCTTCCCTATCTCCTCATTGTTCCCCATGCATCTGTTGTTTGACTTGTCCAACAATATTCTTAAATTTTTGGACTACAGACCAGGGCTCAAGGAATAAATAAAGACCTTCAGGTTCTGCTGCTGAGATTTTGTAACAGGTTTTTTTTTGTTCGGAGGATAAATAGTACGTTCTAACTGCTATTCCCAATAAAAGGAATTGTGGTGAGTGGGAAGTGTTATCCCTTCTCCACATCAGTATAAAAGACAGGCCCACTGATGTAACCCGATGTAAATGCTCTCTGAAGAAAAAAAGGCAGAAAGAGGTGAAACTTGTATCAACTGAATCAAGCCTGTACCATCAATAACTACTGTTTGTATTGTGTTATGATTCCCTGGATAGAGGCTTTGTCCTCTCTGTCACCATCTACCCTTCCTCTCTCCCATTCTCAGCACAGGATCCACTTCCCAGCAGTGCAGGAGCATCTGCCTGTGAGACATCACAGATTTAATGATTTAAAAGAAACCCTGACTTTTTTCTGGGTAATTTTTGGAGTATCTGTGGGAAGTCACTTACAGTGACTTTCCTGTTGGTGAGACTTGAAGAGAGGGACCAAACCCTCAGCTCCTGAGATGGATATTTAGTAAATACTCACCCTGCCCTGCTTTAGGCATCTGAGTTGATGTATTTGCTAGCTCTACAAAGACTGACTATAGCCCCAAGTGAGTAATTCGAAACACCCAAGTGTTTCTTGGTTTATACACTTGGCTTCCTAGGGATTAAATACAGTGGTGTCCAAGATAAATGGGGTGAAATATGCACTGCTTTATGTGCTACAGGAACACCAGGCTATCAGCAAGCCCAGATAAGCTTCAGTAATGGATAATTATTACAAGGCATTGTGTCACACTTGGGTTAAGCATGGCAAGAATTTCCCCAGTGTTAGAAGATGTCAGTGTTTGCTGAAAGTATGTACATTTTTCTTGCCTGCTTAAAATATTTGTTTGTTCATTCTGGAGTAAGTTAACACTGTAAATTTACATTTTACAATGTAAACATGAGTCCACTAGCTAGTTTTTCTTTTTTTGGCCAAGTTTCTTTAAATATTAGCAACATGTTTAATGGTTGCTTTATTCATTTCAGTTTCATACATTCCTCTAATTAATCTTGTAACTCATCAGGGTGGTTGAGGCTTGAAGCAGGGCTTCACTCCCGTTATGATGACGTCTGTTTGCTTTTATCAAGCCCAGTGACTCAGTTTCAATTGATTTGTACATCCAGAGTTTCAGCCACTCTAGGGTGTAGATGCAATTTCAAATAAAGAGACACAAACTGAAGTGAATATAGAAATGCTGTTGGTTTCATCATGGCAGGGGATTCGGCCTCTTTGAAAATTCAGCTTCTGCAAAAGGCTTGAAGTTTTGTTCAGAGGAAGTGTGAAATGCCAGGATTTGCTGTTCGAGTGGCAAGTGCAAGAAGTCAAAACCTTCTGGATGCTGAACGACACTGCCCTAACTCACCTCAGCAGCAACACAGACATTCCCACCCAAAATGTGCAGTTGATCAGCACTGAGGCAACAGCAAGGGCAGTTCTTCCACAAGCAGGTTGTTTCCATGTGGTGGGACTGTGCAGACAGGCACAGCTCTATCAGGTGGAATCACAACCCATGAGCCAGTCCTGTCTCCAGCAGGGAACACCACTGGAGGCTCTCAGGGAAAATGCTGAAAGTCTGGGGAATAGGTACTTTTCTTATGAAGAGGAGGGCAATAGAGCACTTGTTCCTGAGCCCTGTTGTTTGCTCTGGAGCATGAGCTGGCCCCTTGGCTTTTGACAAACATTCCTTGGCCACTGCCTCACACTTTGCCAGGAGAAGGCACTGTGGTGTCTCTCCTGCCCCACAGCAACCCCCACCATCATGGCCAGTGTGAGGGGCCAGCCTGCCCCTGATCTGTGCCACACAGCCCTCAGCAGGGCCTTGTGGAGTCCTGCCAGGAGGCACAGGAGTCTCTGTTCCCTGCCTGGGCCCACCTCTGCCACACCACTGCCTGTTCCCATCCCATGACTTGGTGATGGAGCAGCTCTCTCCTTTAAGGGGGTGCTGTAGATGCTGAGGAAGTTTGTGTGGATCCAGGAGGAGCTTAGACAAGTTTGTGGAGAGAAATCCACTGAGCATCACCAGAAGGGTTATGGACATTGCAGCTGGCTCGGGAAATCCCTGGGACACTGGTGGTTTTAGGCCAAAAGGGCATTCAGGAGAGGCACCAAGTTCAGCTTCCCTGTTCATGGTGGGCCAGGGGAGCTCAGCCAGGCTGTGCTTTTGCACTGTGGCGTCTTTGGCAGCACAGCCAGTGGTGGATGCCCTCAGCTTCTCACCTGTGGCTCACCTGCCTCCTCTTGTGCTGCCCACCTGCTTTTGGCCAGTGCTGCCAACACACCTGAGCTACATCAAACCGCAGGGATTCTTTGCTGTGGGTATTCTGTGCAATTTCCCTACTTGCTTTTCTGCTGGATCCATTCCCTAAGCCACTTCCAAACGTGGCCCCACAGACAGCGGTGCTTGGTGGTGTGAGGGGATGGCACAGGGGACAAGAAGGGAGGGCAGTGTCAATTGTCTGAACCAGAATTGCTGCTGATGGCCTTGTATTGTGTAACCACGGCCTGTTAGTGCTGGTGCCCTTGTATCCACAGGAACCTTTGCAGCTGAAAGCTCTGCTGGTGGCAGCAGCTCTCTGGTAAAGTCAGGAGAAGAGTTTAATTTGCAGCGGCAAGCAGTGATTTTAGAGAATATCCCATAGCTCCAAATATTCCACATCAATCCTACCCAGCCTGAGAACAGGTTGCTGTCCTGTGCCAATGAGCTCTGCAGGCTGCCAGAGCTGTGCTGCATCATTTGTAGTCCTACAGGTACAGACCTGAAAAAATATTTTCTCTTTCTCACAGTTCACATGAATAAAGCTAACAAAATGCTCCCCAGCTTCCCCAGCTTATCCTCCACTGCCGTTTTTCCAGATTTGAATCCAAGGTTTTTAAAATCCCTGTGGCTTTTTAAAAATTTAATTTCTCTGTTAAGAAAGAAAGAAAGAAAGAAAGTAGAAAATATATACCTACATATGTATAGGCATGTGAAAATACGTTTGTATGTAACTGCTGAGAAGAGTAAGTCCTGCTGTCATAACAATTTTAGACAAATGATTCTGTGAAAAGCAAAGAACAACACATCAGTGGAAGAAATGCTGGTATAAAACAGTTGCTCAGATTCCTCTTTGAGCTCTGATTGCTGTGCAGCTTTCTGGGAATTCAGTGTAGCCGGAAACTCAGCTTATGGGTGGCAGTTTATGGCTCAGAACAGTCGCTCCAAATGTGTAGCTGGACTGGTAAATTTGCTCCCATATAACGCAGGGATTTTTCAAGTGCTGAGTGCAGCCCCTGCTGCTCACAGATCCTCCTGTGTGTCCTGTGGAGACCACAGCAATCGACACACAGCACATGAGAGCAATCCTGCATGGACTGTGTATCCTGTCTATTGTACACTGCCTGCATGTCCCCTTCTGCAGCCTGACATGCCGTGATTCATTGACTCTTCAGGGCAAAATTTCCCTCTGGAAGTCGAGCAGCTTTCTGTGCCTCCAAAATCACCAGTCACTCTGGAAACCTGAGAAGTAGCTCGCTGAGGAAAACACAAATGTAGGTCTGATGTGTTTGTTGCACCTGAAAACCCCAAACCAAGCAGCTGCTTGCTGTAGCAGTGGTGGGCCCGGTGTAGGGGGACGGGGTGGGACTGACATCCTGGCAGTACATTCCTTGCTGAATTATGGGCCTGAGGCAGAGACCTCATTTTCTCCAGATGACTCTCAGGAAATACCCTCCCCATCAGCTATTATTGCTTAAATAATAGGGAGGGAAGTGCAACCGAGCTGTATCTGAGGTACTCCACAGGGCACATCCCAAATCTGGTACAGGGCAAGGCAGCTGAGACAACTGATTGTAAAGTCACTCAGTGGGCGTATACAGTTCTCTCTTTGCCCCAGAGTTATGAGGTCATGTGGAAAAATACAGATACTTGTTTAGAAATCGGTAATGCACTGAAAAGAAACGTTACAAAATCTGTTCCTGGTCAACATTTGTGCATAGATCTGACTGCAGTGATGGGGCCTCTAGGTAAGAAAACATGCGTACAAATGTTTGCAGGATTAGAATTTTAAATGTTAGGTTTCCAGAAAGTGCAGTCCAGGAAGGGAAAAGCCTGTCGAGGGAGAGGTCTGCTGGGATTTGATTTATGAACAGGACATCCTGCTTAGTTCTGAGATCTTGCAGATACGATTCTAGTGAGGCCACTGGCTTATTGTGATGGCAAAGAAAAGGAGCTCACCCTCTCCCTTGTGTGCCAAAGGCACTCAAACCTGTCTGGGCATCGTATCAGTGCTAAACATTTGGCATTTTTTATCATGTTTCATCACCACTGTTTACTGACTGATGTTAAAAATGCACGGCATGTGTGCAGCTCCCTGCTGGGAGGCTGACATGGCTGTCATTAATTAGTGACATGCTGTCATCTGTGCAGCTAAGATCAGCATTGATTCCATGACCCAGCCGTAGATGACTGGCCAGAAAGTCAGGGCAAAAGGCAGGGTGAGGTAGAGCTCTTCAGAGAGCCTGAGGAGAGGTAGAGTTCTTAGGAGGATATTTCCCAGTTCTTCTGGATCCCTGCAGCTGCAGCTGCATTTCCCACAGGCAGTGACATGGGTCTAACTCAGCCTGTGCACTCAGATTTCCTCTGTGTGGGAACCAGGGTGCAATGGGGGTGTGGGGAAGGATCACTCCCACATCGTTCTCTAGTAGGAGATAAGAGACATCCAAGACATGCTCTGGGGCAGTGATGTTGACACATCTTTAGAAAGCTGCTTTGTTCTCTGGGATGCTCCAGCCATGGAAGGGTTGGCTGCCAGAGGCTGCCTGAAACTGTCCCCTGGTTTTGGCTGGAGCTGCAGCACTTCAGCGCCTCAAGCTACTTCTCTGCTTCTTAATTAAATGATGCCAGGGCACAGTCCCACACATTAAGGCTGAGTCATCTGTACTGTCCAAAGCACATCTGTGGTCCTTCAGATGTTTCCCAGGCATGGTTTGGAAGCCAGCAGAGCCTGGAGACCATTCTTGGTAGACATTTGAGATGAAACTGCCTTATTTTGGCCAATAAGGAAGTTCAGTAGACTGGAAGCATCTCATGCTGGCTGGCCTTGGTGCCAGAGGACAGACCTGGGCACGTCTGATACATTTTATGGACATGGTCTGGGCATCTCCATCCGCCTGTTCTTAGGATAGAAGGCTCTTCTGTTTACAGAGTGGTTGGAAAGGATTGTGTGGTGCTTTAAAGGTCAGTGCTGGAGCTGGCTGTTCAACTCATAATACAGTGTAGCTTGGTGGGAGCTGGTATGGAAGGAGCTCGGTAAATTCACTTGTCTGGCTGCTTCCTCATACACCAGGGAAGGAAATATCTGAATTAGAAGTGGCTAAACTGTGCTTACCTGTGTTTCCTTCTGGCCTTCTGACCACTGACAAAGCTAACTTTTCACCTTGTTTTATTTCTCATATGTAATTTATTCACCTCATTCCTTTCTACCTGGCCCCATGACCCCCACAGATTAGTGCTGAATCTTGTACTTCATTGGACACTGCAGAAAATCTCAAACCCACCCTGCTGTCAGTGGGTTATTGGGAGGCATAATTCATCCAGCTGCAGATGAACAGAAGAGTCTTCCAGGCAGAGTTTCCTCCCTACCTCATTCATTACCTTGTCACTGGCTGAATCCCTGCAGTTCATCTTCGTGCTTTGTCGTTTTCCTGGGAGTCCTGGCACTTCACTTTTACCTCCAGACAAAGAGAGACCAAATCAGAAACCCCAAGCACATGCCCCCTAGCTGCCTTCTGGAGCTCTCTCTGTCTTCCCGTTGCCAGGGTCCAGTTATAGCTGTGTCACCTCTGGAATGAAAAAACTCAGGGTGGGTCTGGCTACCCACAGTTTTCACTTGGAAATCCCCCGTTTCTAACCTTGTAAGTAGCCCTGAAGGTATGTGGGGCTGCTAAAATTAAGAGTCTGACCCAGGACTGGGACAGGTGACATGACAGCTGCAAAGTGGCCTTTGCAGAGGTTGTTAATCTGACGAAGGGTGATTGAGCTGTGCCAGCCACACACGCACATCACAACTGCGGCAGTGCCTGCTGGGGATGTGATCAGAGACCCTGCCTCAGTGCAGGGACCCCTTCCCAGGGCTGTGTCCAACGTGGGCACAGCCTCAGCTGCGGGGCCATGTGTCGGGGAGGTGGCAAATCTGGGTTTAGAGCACTCTGTCCTGGGCGAAAGAGCACTGCAGCCATGTGACGCAGAGTGCTTCACAGATAGAACATTTCTTGGCTCAGTCAGAGAGGTGTGAAAAATTCAAGCTGGTGTTTGCACTGCTCTGTCCCTTCAGGGGTCTTGACTCTTCCCCAAGATTATGCTCAGTCATCCCATCTCCTTTCCCTTCTCAGCTCTCTGGAGCCATGGCTGCAGGAGTGGCCCACGCTCTTTAAGCAGGTTTGTGCTCATACACACCCCTTCTTCCACTCAGGTGCTCCTCTGACTCAGGTAATTCCTTGCTGCCAACTGCCTTGTGCCAGCCTCCTCTGCAGCCCAAAACTCAGCTCTCCTGCCACTTGGCCTCATTATACTCAAATTCTGGAAAACCAAATGTTGGCACAGGGGTGCAACCCCCCTTTGCTTTTAAAGCTCCAAATGGAGCTTCACACAGTGAATTGGGATGGGGTAGATCCTACCAGGGAGGCCATGTAAAAAACCCTGTGTCCCCAAAAGTGGATGCACTGGAGAGAGGGTGGATGAGAGGACAAGCTGTGCTGTCAGCATTGGGAACAGGCAATTGAGAGCCAGAGGGCTCAACTATCTTCCCTAATCTCATGCAGGGAGCCCGTGGCAAATTTAAACAGCAACTCAGACTTCTTGTGTCTGGATCCCAACCACAAAAGAACAGCTTTTGGTGTGATGAATGAGGAGAAAGCCCAGCACATGTGCTTTATCAGCTGTCTCGGTCTGGGACAGAGTGGATCTGGCCCCATGCAGGACATCCTGGAGCAGTGTGGGTGGGAGCTGGTGTGGGATGGGTGGGAGGCAGTGGGCCCTGGCAGGGACACATGTGACTGGTGACAAGCAGAGGAGCTGCCCCCTTTTTGTTCACAGGTGATTTCAAGGTGACTTTGAAGTGGTCTGTGGGATTTTGAGAAGCTTTGTGTGATTTCTAAGGGGAAACTTAAAGTGTCTGCCAGTGGAGACTCCAGAAGTGAAATGACCTGCCCGACAGCAAAGCTCCCGAGACAGTTCCCCTGTGGATGTAAATCAGCACTGTCCCCTTGGTCCCTTTGGAGCTACTCTGGCTCCCAGCCCGTGCTCCCAGTCATCCTCCTGGGCAGTCAGCAGCACTGGAACAAATTCAGGTGTAATTGCTTCTCACAGAGAAAAAAACCAAAACTGTAAGGAAAGGCAGCTCGCTCAGTGAGGATAAATCTAGGTCTCATTGTTTTCTTTTCCTTGAAGGAAAGTAGAGTTATGATGCAGAGGCAGCAAGATAGGAATGCCATAAAACAAGCAAACAAGGGTGGAAAAAGGTTTACCATCTCACAGCCTTTTTTTCCTACATCCTCCTTCCACACAGCAGCTATCCAAAGGGACTTGAAGAAAACCCAAGTGGAATGGCTGCATGAACAGCCTTCAAAATAGCCTGGGCTAGTTCTCATCATCGTTATGTTGGGGTTTTTTCACCAGTGCTACTCCACTGATTTTCACTGCAGTGACACAGCTGTGAAACAGGCTTAATGTAGTGAAGAATTAAACCTTATTTATCTAGATTTGTTTTTCAGAGCTGTGCTTTTCTTACAGGGAAAAAAAAAAGTGCCTCGAGTTTAAAGGTAAGCTCCAAATCTTCACCGCAGTGTGAAGATTTGCAGATATAAATCCCATTTAGATGACTTTTATAAACCACTGAAGTGCTCCACAGCAGTAGGATTTAACCTTGGGATGTTCACTTGCTGTAATGTGATTAATGAGCCTTTCCCCATGCATAGCAGATATCTAAGCAATTTTTTGTGTATGGAAGTGGAACAATTGTCCGGCTTTACGTAAATGAGGAGCTACTTCAGTGTTTGCCCTGTGAAGAGACTTCAGTTTCAATGGGCTTCAAGATTGCACTTTTGTGTTAAGTGGAGCTGTGATCTTTTTCCAATGAGTGTTGCTATGCAGGGCCAATTTGTGACGTCCATTATTCTAAAATAAGTAACTTCTGCACAGCAGAAATATGCTCCACTTGCACTGCTAATCTCTCACACAAAGGCGTGTTTGGAAGAAAAGTTATTTATTGCAAGTAATAAATGCAGGTTCTCAAAAGCATTTATAACTTAGTCTCCAGAGCACTCCAGTTTGAAATAATTTCCTTTCAATTTTCTGAATTTTCAATCTCTTTCCTGGCTGTTTTAGACCATATATTGCATACTTAATTATTCTCCGAAGGAGAATCTCAGCCACTGAAAATGGGATGTACTTAACAAAATTCTTCATGCAAGAATCTGTTCTTCAGGGTTCAACTATGACCTGTTATACGAAGGGAAACGTGACTGTGTTAAATATGAATGTTATGTGGAAGTCTCCTGCCTCACCTACAAATGGTTATAGATCTCACCTGTGTGGTTTATGAGCTCTTCTCAGTCATTGATATAATTGTCCTTTGAATGTCCTCTGTTGGAAAATGCAAACTTGTAGTTAACACTCACCCAGTTTTTCTGAAATTACAGAGAGCTGGGGTGCAGTGGGATTTGCAGCCAGCTTGTCTGGTTTTTTATACTTTATCTTTCCCTCTAGATAAGCTGCATTGCTAAGAGCAGAGTGGTTTAAATTTGTCCCAGAAGGACCCAGAAACCTTAATTTCATTGGAAACCATGTGAGTTACCAGCTACTGAGGACTCCACTTACTTGAGGAGTTTGCATGGGTTTTTTGAGGCTGTCCTTAAGTAGGTAAAATGCAAATATATCAATATTTGGGAGGGTTCCTATGGTTAGTTTGACATTTCTTTGTAGTTTTGGCCATAAGGTGCCATGGGACTGGCAAGTGCAATTGAATAACTTCATGGCAGCAAAAAAATGAGTGTCTTGCAGTCCTGTTTAACTCCTGTGTGAGGCTGGCTAAGAGATCCCGACCCTTTTCCCTGCCCTAGCAGCAGCTGGCTGTGGCTGTGCAGCTGCACAGCTCTTGCAGTGGGACAAGGGCTGACTCCATCCTGGTTGTGCAAAGGGTTTGCATACAGGATGAACTACAGCTGCATCCCTCTCTTGTTTCATAATCATGAACGGATTTATAGTCATCCAAGTAGGTCTGAGGATAATTAGCCAAGTGGAAATGAATGTTTCTAGCAAATAATTCATGTGCTTAAAATCCCTACTTGTCCCGTGTGTTTGAGTTGCTGATGCCCCTTAGGAATGGGAGGAACTGCAGGTGTTCCTGTCATCCCTCCGCCTTTGGAAGGAGGGAGAAGTGAGAGTTCAAAGGGGGAGTTAAACCGCTTTGGTTATACTAAAGTCAGAAAAAATCTCTGTGATGTGGAAATATCCACATTTCCCTCTCATTTTCAAAATCCTTCCAGGATTTCATTCTTTCTGGCAGACTGTGTTAGTCAAAAGAGGTTTCTCTCTGTTCTCTGAAAGACCTTTTGTTTGACTGCTCTGTCATCTGAGGAAATGCTTCTCCATAACAGGTTTTCCTTGAATTGGTTTGGTTTGGTTTTTATTTTGTCTTGTAACCCACAACAAAATTTTACCAGTTTTCACGAAGTTCCCTATGGGATACAGGGCAAGCTGTGTTGACTGCATGCTCTGGGAGTGGGAAATGAAAGACAGCCAGGTTCTTAGCGAGGTGTAAAGCCTCTGTGAGACCCACGTTCAGCAACTGAGTTCACGGAGTGCAAGGAACCTGCACACGTGGCAGGTGCTGGGCTGTGAGATGGGAATTGTCCATAGCAGATTGTAGAGCACGAGTTTCCATGTGAAGCCAATCCCAAGGCATCCACACACTGCTGTTTCAGCCCGTTCTATCGTGTGTGATGTTGCATGGCTGGGATGTGCTGTTGACAGGCACAGGTACACTTACATTGCTTATGGAGGCTGCTGGGTGCCTCTGGAAGCCAGAGTTTTCTGGGGATCATTCCCTTCCCAGCAATCAGGCTGCTCTGATCACAGTTTAAAGGGAGGCTGCAAAAAAGCTGTGAACCAATCTGGAAAGTCGTGGCTTGCTTCTCTTTCACCTCCCTCCTCGGGACACGTCTCCAGTGTGAAGCTGATATTTGTGCGTGTAATGCCTGTGCCCTGGGGGAGGCACTCCTAAGTGAGTCAGGAATTTGCTGTGTGCCTGCTTAGCACACTGCTCGGCCTGCTTAGCCATGCCTGCTCGGTCCTGCCGTCCTCAATTTCCATTTGTGCCTCTGGGAAGAGAGGAGAAAGCTCTTCTCCTGGTGCTGTCACAAGTAATATGCTGTCCAGACTGGCTGCATGCAGGAAGAGAGGGAATGCCTCCCCTCCTCAGCGAGGCTTGTGCCATTCCCTGGGGTGCTGATCAGCATCCATGCTGACCTGGATACCTGGGAATGACACAGAGGACAAACCTCACTGAGGTAACTGAAAAGAAAAAATCCTTGAAGCATCATACTGCTGTCACTGGTTGTTCCAGGAGTGGCTTGAGCCCAGTGAGCAGGGGCTCCACACATGCCCATGATTATCTGCAGAATTGATGAATTCCCTCGTGCTGCCAAAGTTTGAAAGTAACTCATCAGAACGTTTTGGGGCTTGTTCTGGAGGCTGGAAATTCAGCTACGCTCCCAGAAAGCTTGAACTCTTACCAAGGGGTTGAGCTAGCAAGTATAAAGGAGGGTTCAAGTTAGTTGGCTGATCCGTAGGAGAGGTGCTCTTGTTTTTTACAGCTATTTATGCAAGAGTGTGGACACGTGTATACACACAAAGAAGAAATATGGGCCATTCCCTTGGCCTCATCCCACTTTCCATGAGCAGAAGTGTTGCCCTGGAAGCTGTAGCCATTCACGTCTCGCAATCTGCCACCTATCAGAGCAATCTGAGATTTGCTGGTGACAACTGAGTGTAATGTCTGCCTTTCTTGCCCTGCAAATAGCTGAGGCATTCCAAGTCCCAGGCCCCTGGCCCTTGCGTCAGCTCTCCTCCCTGGGATTAGTTCAAACTCAGCCAATCACCCAGTGGCCATTTGCAGTGATTCACTCTTAGCAGGATCTTCTACACTCACCGAAACTTCAGGGGGAAAATGAGTCATTTCACACTATAGAAAGTCATATCTTGCCCTTGGTATTTCTATGTATACATGAGTGATAATCATTTATTTTTAGATCGATTTCTCCAGCATAAATGCTGCTTCCTTTGATAAAGGTCGTCTTGAGAGCCACTGCTAATATTCTGCTTATTGCAGAAAAGCTATAGGATCTCATTTATTTATTCATGCGGTTGAATGACAGGGAGCTGCAGCAGTGGCTGATTGTTGGGAGTCAGCCTGCAGACAGAGGCCCTGTTGCTAGGCTTATCTGCCCAATATGTGTTCAATAGTGCAGTGAAATCATCCCCTTTCTGGCATTTGCTCGCTGCTTGAATCACTCGGGTCTGCCTCCGAGAGCGTCTGGCGATGACGCAGAAAATCCTGGCTTTTCAGGGGAAGCCATTAGACAAGGTATTTGTCACAGTGTCCTGGAGAAGATCTTGGCACTGGATAACCAAGGCCAAGCAAAGGGATAAGGCAGAGCCTCAGGCCTCGTTAGCTCCTGTCAGCCTCCCAGGGAGCCAAGGTGTTCACCACGGCAGCTGTGGGTGGACGTGGTTTTGGTCCAAGCACACCATTGTGGCTGTGCCACTCACAGCACATCTGTGTTGGGACCTGTGGCTGGTTTGGGATGTGCCAGCCCTGATACTGCACCCAAAAGCTTCAGCTGCAGCACCCTCTGGATGACAGCCTGGCTTTTTTTGCACCTAACACAGCAGCACTCCGGCCTTGGGGACACCCGGCCTCGCCAGTCTTGCCCATGGCAGGTCCATCCCCTGCTGAATCTGTGTGAGGAGGGCAGCACAAATTCCTTGGAAATTCCCGAGGGGTCCAGCTCTTGGGCAAGCATAAACTTCCATTACCTTCTCATACATCAGCGAAGAAGGACAGGGAATACCACCTGGCCAAGAGAGGCATTTCAGAGCCCTGCCTGAAGGGACGTGGGACAACTTTCTGCTGCACTTCAATGTCTTCAGAAAGTCTCTTGAGTTTTATACACATATGTGTGTAAATGTATGTTTCCGTTCCAGATAACATGCAAATTGATATTTAAAAATACAAGTGCACGGCTGTGTGTCTCAGAGGGGAATTTTGCAAATTGTTGAGATTTTGCTTGCTGCCCCTGCATCCCCAAACTGAAGAGGATTCAGATACCATTCCATAGTGAAGTGGCTTTCAGCCCAGTCAAAGATAATTTTATTAATAAACCTAAAATAACAGCGACCTTTACATGAGGAAGTCTGTGTGGCTCAGTAGCCAGTCACTGACCACCTGGGGGAGTTACCCCTATGCCCGTCTGGCCGCTGAGCAGCCTCTCTGGAAGCAGGGATCAGTCCCTCCAGCTGCGGTGGCAGGATCCCATTTCACAGCCCCCAGCGGGGAATGTGTTCCCACAGTTTGAAGCCTGGCTCCTGGGGTTTGGGCTGTAGCCCTTGCAGAGGAGATGTGCAGTGTCCTCAGGCACAGAGGGAGGGAGCAGGGGGGAAGCTCAGCAGTGCAGGCAGAGTGTGTTGCCTGTGGATAAATTCCTGTCTCCTCCCAGGGCAGCAGGGTTGAGCTGTCTCCTGTGCCAAGCTTGGCCTGTGCCCTTCTCATCTGAGCCTCCTGCCCTGTAGCCTATATTTTTTGGGAAATTCCAAGTGCCTTTGCCCTTCTGTATGCACATGTTTCTCCCTCCCTACTCCTCTCCTGCCTCTCCCCTGGCCTCCAAGGCCAGAGTTCATCCCTGCTCTGGAGCCTCTCCCTGGGTCTTGTTCCCCAAGAAGTTCCCCAGAGGCAGTTCCCTGTGCAACCAATAAAACCTGGTCCAAACTGTGACTTGCCCTCCTTCCCATCCTCCGACTGTTAAATGCAATTTTGGATATAAACTATCCAGATTAAAGAGGCAACTGAGACATTTTACTATCATGCTGTCTCCTGAGTTAGATAAATACTATAAATTGTGGAGCCAGACTCAGCTCTGACTGAACTTTCACATCAAGCTTTAGTTTGATGTTGAAATAAGGTGACACCCCGATTTCAAGAGTACTGACTTATCCCCTATTGGTGTTTATGTAAAGAGAGTTCAGCTCATGGCCTTCTTCCTGCATCATGGAAATACTGATAGTGTGACTCCAAGTGGTGTTTTCCTTCTCTGTCTTTCACTGTTCACCAAGTGTTCACAGGGAAAACGGGGCTTGGGCAGCATCTGTGTAGGAACTGCTTGAGCAGAGATGTTACATCACTTTGGCTCAGGATGACAGAACATAATTATCAGAAAACATTTCTAAGTAACAGGCTCATTGTCCTCTCTATTTAAAATGATTTCTGGCAAATGATCATATGGCAGGCAAAAGACCAGCCACCTTCTTATGGCAGGAGAGATGTGTGTGATGAATATGCATGGCAGGGCCTGAGTGAGAATCAGGTCTGTGAGACGTCTGTCTCCTTACAGTGGAGCTTTCTTGCTACCTAACAGAGAAAATAAGGAAAACCAAGGGAACAGACAGGCTGTGCATGATGGAAGGTGTATGCCTGAAACGTGACATTTCAGCGGTTTGGCCGCTTTTGCTGCAGCAGCAAAGCGTATTCTCAGCTGGCTTAGGAGAGGAAGTAAAGCAAGTACTTTGCATGCCTCCATTAGGACATATTTACGTTTTATGTGACTGGATGACATAAACTACTGGTTCTCATCTCTTTCTGGAGCTGTGAAATTTGGCTGTGTTCATGCTGCACCAGGCCTGCTGGAAGTCAGCACATCAGTGAGGATCTCTGTTGTTTGGCAACCATGGCCATAGAAATTACCAAAACAGACAGCACAGTGTAGTGCTGCTTGATATTTTCCCTGCCTGGAGTCCAGCTGCAGAGCACACTTTCCTGTTCTCCCTCTCCAACACTTCTGGCAGAGACAAAAGCTTTTCAAATCTTTTAAATTATTGATTTTGTAGTCTTCAATGTTTTTAAATCCTTCACAACTGGAACATGTTGCCCAGGGAAGTTGTGGATACTCCATCCTTGGAAGTGTTCAAGGCCAGTTTGGACAGGGCTCTGAGCAGCCTGAGATAGTGGAAGGTGTCCCTGCCCGTGGCAGGGTGTTGGAACTGGGTGATCTTTAAGGTCCCTTCCACCCCAAACCCTTCTATCATTCTGTGATGGTCCTGTGATTCTAAGGTCACCTTGCTTGACCTCTGTATGATAGAAGACTTTGAATTTTATCATCCAGTTCCAAAAACCAAGTAAGCTTTTGGTTGAAGAGCATCTTTTATGGAAGTTTTGCCAGATGAAAAGGAACCAAGTAATGGCCTTGTTAATGAGTCCCTTGCCTGACCGTGCTCGGTACTGGATGTCTGCCAGAACACTGTTTAGCTCAATTCAGTATCTCTGCTCCCTTTACCAGTCCTTTGCCTGGTTTGATAAGGAACTATCTCCACTTTGTACAGCTCCCTTGGCAAGGCACCTGGACACTTCCCTCTGGGGAGCTGGTAGAGATCCTGACTGAGCTCTAATGGATGACAACCTTTGACAGGGACCTATTCCTACTGCAGCTTGACAGATCAGGGGGTGCCTCTCTGACTGGAATTCCACAGAAGGCTCCATGGCCCTGTGTAGGCTCTTGGTCTTAGGGCTGGCCCTGGGAGGTGCTTACCTTGTCTGTGTGGTGTGAACATGCTCACCTCCCATCAAAACATCTGCTGGTGGAGGACATTCTGTGTCCCTCAGGCAACCTTGGATGATCAACTTGTGTAAAAGGAGTTTCCTGACACCTGGAGTGACCTGTCCCTGCCAGGCAAAGGGCAGCTGTGTTGACCAGGCCACCCCAAGGGTTGCCTCTTGGCCAGCCAGCAGCCAGTTTGAAGGTAATTAGGGAATCCTGGGCAAACTGCAGATGATTTGTTGGGCAGTTTTGATGGAGTAATATGAGGGAAATGGAAGGAGGGAAAGAGGACAGTATGCACTTAGAAATTATTCATGTTATTTATTTAATTACAGCTTATTTGTTGATTTTTGTTGTTGGTTTTTTTTTTCTTTAAAACAACTGTGAAAGGCCTAATTGCAAAGAAGCGTGATGTATTTATCAACAGCAGAACACAGAACTGTTTGTTGAGCTGTGGCATTTTTAGCTTCTGCTCCCTTGAGCTGCTGCTGAGACATTAAGAAATACTTGTTTAGTGGCCTTAGAGTTGTGTAAATCATTTTAGTCAACAAACTTGGCTGCTCTGTCAAGTTAATGTGCCCTTAAAATGCAATAACATTAGACTGTTTTTGCAATGTTAATGTAAGTACTTTTGCTTATAAACAAGAAGCAGCTATAAAAAGGACTCAGTCAGTCCTGAGTGTGCAATAGTGCTCCTTCCACAGGGACAACCTTTTCCAGAAAAAAACCTAAATTACCATCTGGCTGAAGCCTGTGGAAATGTTTCCATTCACTTCAACCAAATCAAGATTTGGCACAACGAGAAAACAAGTTCTGGGTGTCCACATTCCCTATCTCTCCCAGATGCACAGACATGCATTTTGGCCCTCTATGTTTATTTTTAATGTAAATCCCCAAGCACTCCTAAACTCTATAATCAGAAAATGAAGGTGCAAACCCTAAAGCTCTCCCATTAGTTCAGAATCTCTTTTTTCCTATCAAGGACAGTTGCCCATGCCATGGAAGCATGTCAGCAGCTTTCCTGCTGTATGTATATCCTCTAATTTGCATAAATGTCCTTAAATTTAGGTCTCTTTTCCCATTAAAGCCCTGCTGGGGGAGGAGAACAAGAAGAAGGAGGAGGAGGACAAGGTCTCAGGACTCCAGTGGCCAGAGCAAAAAAGCAAAAGCAGAAAACAAAACAGGGAAATCTATTTCCCATTGAAAATTATCAAAATGTAAATTTTCCAGGCCCATCCCTGATGCATCCATAGTGACTGTAGAGATAAGGATAAGAGGTGTGTGTGTGAAGGCCTTGGGAGGACTGAGATAAAAAATAATAAAAAAAAACCCCAACCAAAAAAGCTGTATGCAAATGATTTCAGAGCTATTTGTGACACTGACAACATTTCTTTACTCCTGAAACAATAATGGGAATAAGGGGAGAAAGTGGGAGGAAAAAGAGGAAATGAAACAAATGGAATTTTGGCAGTAAAATATATCAGGAGCACTTAGGTACTTCTGGAAATGTTATTCAAATTTCCCAAGTAGCAGAGGCCATGGTTCAATGAGATCATAAATCAACTTTCAGGGCATTTAGCGCTGACCCAAATCCATTACAACCACGCAGCACAAGACATTGAGCTGCTACTTTGAATCCCTTTGCTGCATCTCATTCCCCAGACAACACAGCTTTGGAGGGGTTAATGTCATTAAAGCAGCTCTCATGCAGACCAGGTGCTCTGTGTCCTCCTGAAGGTGGCACGAGGCCAGGGTGATGGGGTAGAGCTGCACAGACACGGGGCCATGGGTTTGTGGCTTATGCAATGGAGAGGCAACAGTGTGAGTGTCACAGCTCACTCAGCTTTGTCCTGCCAGGGGACAGCAATGGGGCTTTGGGAAGCTCTTTGGTCCCCAACCTCCACTGAAATAAATGCATTGGGAGAGTGGGATCTTTTGAAAACCCCTCTGGGTGCCCTTACAAATGTGCCTCCTGGTGCCAAATTCCCACCAGAAACCTCTCAAATTGTGAAATTTCTCCATCATTTGCACAGACTCTCGGACATCACCTTCCCCTGTAGTCCATGCTCCCTTGGGCTGGACCAACCTGCTCATCCCCCAGGGATGCCTTTGGCTGGCACTTTGGAAGAGGCCGTCAAGAAAACTGAGGATTTACCTAATTCACAAGGGCTTCTAATTCACAAGTTCTGAGGATTTTCCTGGTTGAAGGGATGAGGAACTCAAGGAAGCTGCACCTGACTGAACCCCACCCTTCCCTGGCCAGGGTCAGGGCTGTGGAGCACAGGGAAGGCACCACTGGCAGAGCCTGGATTCAGATGTGACCCTTCAGTCTGGGACAGGCACTGTGGAGCCTCATGGAAGCTCAAAGAAAGCCTCTTTAATACCTAGCAGGAGGTGGGCAGCCTCAAGGACCTTCAGCAATCCATAGGTCTTGGAAACTGGTAGGATGTGTTTTGGGGTGCTCTGCAGAGCAATTATGTGATGAAAGGGACCTTGGGGAACTTCAAACTGAAAGAGAGTAGGAACTTTAAACTGAAAGAGAGTAGGTTTAGGTTAGATGTTGGGAAGAAATTCTGCCCTGTGAGGGTGGTGAGGCTCTGGCAGAGGTTGCCCAGAGAAGCTGGGGCTGCCCCATCCCTGGAAGTCTCCAAGGCCAGGGGCTCTGAGCAACCTGGGATAGTGGAAGGTGTCCCTGCCCATAGCAGGGGCTGGAACTGGATGATCTTTAGGGTCCCTTCCAACCCAAACCATTCTATGGTTCTATGATTCTAACTTGGTCGCTGTGAGAAGCTCTAAGGACAGTGAGGCACAGAAAGAAAATACATCCTTCTGAGGAGTTTTCTAACGTGAAGCTGAAAGATTTTGCACTATGACACGCTGAGAACCTTGAAAGAAGAGGTTCAAGGCAGGAAGCAAAGCCCCCTGAGGTCAGCTGAGGTCCATAAGTGACATTACTTGGTGCTGTGTCAACGTGGCAGTGATGCAAGGTCAGGTGAGGTTGGCTCTAATGGCACACAGCTCACAGGATGCCTGGGGAGCCGACGTGAAAGGGGCACTCCAAGTTGCTAATGCCTTCATCTGGGTCAGCAGCTAATAGTCAGACACTGATTCACAGAACTTCCCTTCCCTGAGAGGTCCTGTAAATAGATGTATTTTTTTTAAACAGCGAGGAAGTGAGCAGCCCTGCTGAGGATTAAGTGCTCCCCACGTCTGACCTCAGGCATGCTGGCTTTGCCCCAGCCCAAGCTCCTCAGGCGCTCCTCTCCGGCTTTCTCCACGTTTCCCCCTCATCCTTTCCCCCATTCCCTTCTCCTCCCTCCTCTCCTCATGTTGGGACTATCCAAAATTGAATTCCTCCTGGAGTGGGGAACAAGTGTTGAAATCCCTTTTTTTCTTTTTTTTCTGTGAAATGCAATTCTTGCTCACTGGTCATCTTATTCTCAGAATATCCCCTGCTGGATGGACCCCTTGCCCCTTTCCCTGACCCCAGCTCTGCACAGCTGCACAAAGAGGTCAGTGAAGTTGCAAGAACAGCCTTCCCTCAAGGCTTGGTCTGGCCCTGAAGGCACCTCGCTGGTGCCAGTTCCTGTGCTCAGGAGATTCCTGCTCACCACAGCTCCAGCTGGCTGGCTCAGAGCTTGGCTGGAGCCCACTTGCACTTTCTGGGGGCTATTTCAGTTAGGACTTTTAAGTACTGCAAACAGTGCTCAACAAATTTCAGCAGGATCCTTTAATCACAACCATGAAATAGTACAGTTTTCAGTTCTTGAAGAAGTAGGGAGTGGGATCAAAGAAAAGCCACCTTGGACTTCCAGAGGGCAGGCTTGGGCCCGTTTAGGAGTCTGGTTGACGGAGTCCCTTGGGAGGCAGTCCTGAAGTCAAAGAGGCCCAGGAAGGCTGGAGATCCTTAAGAAGGAAATCCTAAAGGCACAGCAAGAGCAGACCATCCATCCCCATGTGCCAAAAGATGAGACAGAGGGGGAGAAGGACTGGCCTGGCTGAGCAGAGAGCTTTGGCTGGAACTCAGGGAATAAAGGAGCATTTATGACTCTTGGAAGAAGGTGCAAGCAACTCAGGAGGACTACAAGGATATTGTGAAGTCATGCAGGGAGAAAATCAGAAAGGCCAAAGCCCAAATAGAACTTAACCTGTGTACTGCTGGGAAAGACAACAACAGTTGTTTCTATAAATACATTAGCAACCAAAGGAGGGCTAAGGAGAATCTCCATCCTTTCCGGGAGGTGGGGGGAAGCATAGTGACAAAGGCTGAAATACTTAATGCCTTCTTTGCCTCAGTCTTTTGTAGTAAGACCAGTTGTGTTCTGGGTACCCTGAGATGGAAGACAGGGACAGGGAGCAGCATGAAGACCCAAAATCCAAGGGGAAATCATCAGTAACCTAGTACAAGCCATACAGGCATACACAAGTCTGTACAGGATTCATCCAAGGGTGCTGAGGGAGCTTTCCTAGCCACTTCCCATCATTTACCAGCAGTCCTGGTTAGCTGAAGAAGCCCCAGTTGACTGGAAGTCAGTAAATGTGCCATCCAGCTAAAAGGAGGGCCAGGAGGAGGATCCTGGGAACTACAGGTGTGTCAGCCTGACCTTGGTGCTGGGGAAGGTCATGAGGCAAGTCATCCCAAGTGCCATCATGTGGCACATGCAGATCAACCAGGGGATCAGGTCCAGCTGGCATGCATTTGGGAAAGGCAGGTCCTGCTTGACAAACCTGATCTTCTGTGACCAGGTGACCTGCTTAGCAGGTGAGGGAAAGGCTGTGGATACCTGGACTTCAGTAAAGACTTTGATGCCATTTCCCACAGCATTCTCCTGAAGAAACTGGCTGCTCATGGCTTGGGAAGGTGCACTCTTTGCTGGGCTAAAAACTGGCTGGATGGCCAGGTCCAGAGGTGGTGGAAATGGAGTTACATCCAGCTGGTGACCAGGCATGAGCAGGGTTCCCTGGGGCTCAGTGCTGGGGCCAGTTCTGTTCCATATCTTTATTGTCTGGATGAGGGGATTGAGGCACCCTCAGTCAGTCTGCAGCTGACCCTAAGTTGGGCAGGAGTGTTCCTCAGTGCAGGAAGGACATTGAGGGGCTGGAGCATGTCCAGAGGAAGGCAGTGGAGCTGGGGAAGGGTCTGGAGCACAGGTCTGATCAGGAGGTGCTGAAGGAGCTGGGGGTGTTTAGTCTGGAGAAGAGGAGGCTCAGGGGGAATCTTCTCACTCTCCACAACTCCCTGACAGGAGGTTGTGGCCAGGTGGGGTCAGTCTCTTCTCCCAAGTAACAAATGACAGGAGAGGAAATGATCTCAGGTTGTGCCAGGGGGAAGTTTAGGTTGGATGTTAGGAAAATTTTCTTGATGGTCAAGCATTGGAGCAGGCTGCCCAGGGAAGTGGTGGAGTCACCATCCCTGGAGGTATTTAAAGGATGTGTAGATGTGGTGGCTGGGGACATGGGTTAGTGGTGGCCTTGGTGATGCTGGGTTGGACTTGATGATCTTAGAGGTCTTTTCCAGTGGTCTCTGTTCTGTGATTCCATGATTTAGGTCTCACTATTTCCTTCTCATCCCCAATTGCTCTGCCCTCCAGAGCCCGGCCATTTCTGTAAAGGATGTGTCCTTCAGGGCAATATTTTACACCTTTCTTGATGTCTTTTATTTATCCATTAATGTAAACTCTGTCTGTGACAGGCTTTTAGCATGACTGTTTCTTTGATAAGTTGCTTAGTTCTTTTTCCTTTGGGTTTTGCCTGTAACAAAAATGATTTATCATTGGGAAGCCTTTCCTTGCCGGTTTTTCTTGCCTGTGTTTTATCCCAAATTTCCTGCCTCTTGTCCTTTTTTTTTTTCTCCTGCCTCTTTATGTGTTTGCCACTGCATCGGTCTCCTCACCCAAGCTGACATTTTTCTGGGCAAAAGAGATTATTTCCCAAACCAGGTTAGGTAGCTCAGGAAAGTAAGCAGAGTAAGCAGAATTCAGACCAGCAGAAGAACACAGCTTTATTTTATTCAGGGAGAACATTAAGATAAATCTTCCAAATCGCCCCCCTCCAAATATAAGCTGAGTTTTCTGACATAAATCAGCCAATTTAGCTGCTGTTAAAGGCTTTGTAGTATAGACAAGTGCTCCTAAATGGAGCTGGCTGAAGTGCTGGTGGTTTGACTCAGTTGCTGCACATCAGTTCGATAAGGTCACTGCTCCCCTCGTGCAGCTTTTCTGCAGGTTCCTGCAGATCCCCAAGGGAGAGATGCTCTGCAGTGAACCTTTCTGCATTTGTTGTTCTCACATCCTGGGTGTCTTCTGGCAGCACTCATCGTATGCATCATTGCTCAATTCAAGCCTCTCATGTTCTCAAGTCTCTTTACAGGCAGGGTGGGATGTGGCTGGTGGAGCTTGGGGTTGTCTGGGCTTGAGTGGAGTGAATCATCCTCACAGAGTAATCTCCCTCTGCTACTGATGCTGAACTGCTGCAAGCTGTTCCTACTCAGCAAAGCACATAAGCCAATTTCTGCTCCATTTCCATCCAGCAGAACATTTAATTGTGAATTTAATATTAAACTCATGCTCAAATCCCTTAGCTTGTTAATGGGTTTAGGTGAATGTCCACTCTACATCACTGAATGAGGCAGGGATTAATTACAAGGAGAGGGGAGCTCTGCAGAGCTGAGTTCAGGCAGAAAACTGGTACACTCCTGCCCCAAGACTTCCCTCCCCACCAGCTGTGCATCCAACAGTTTATTCCCAGGGCAAAGTGTTGATATTTTAATCTTGCTCATCAAGGGATATTTTTGTGGTGTTGGATCTGCCTGGTGAAAGGGCCTGTGAGGTGGCTCAGGACCTTGGTGAGCCTCTCAGCTCTGCTGGTGTGGGAAGGGTGATGGCACTGGGTGATATCTCATCTCATCTCATCTCATCTCATCTCATCTCATCTCATCATCTCATCTCATCTCATCTCATCTCATCTCACCTCATCTCATCCCTCTACTCACCCAGGTTTTCTCCTCTCCAGTCTCAGAGAGTAGAGATGAAGGATGCACACAAAGCACAATGGGCTGACCTGACAGCTTTCCCATAGCAGATGTCACACAAGCTCAGAAAGGGTAGAAATTGAAATAGTCACTTGCTGCAGTGTGTTTTCAGAGGGGAGGAGGTGACAACTCCCTTTGCACGCTGCACAAGAGCAGTTTGGGCGGGGCACCATGTGCCTGCTGGTCTCTGTGAAGGGGATCTTCATTTCTGTAAAGGACAGTCCTCCCTCACTGTTTACTCATTGTAGAAAATGCTGGATTGAAGATGCTTTTAGAAGCATGTTATCTTCACAAAGTCCTATAATTTAGACATATCTCTTCCTCTGTTGCAGGAGATGACATAATAATTATGAAAGCCCTGGTCCAGATGTTGTGGATGCCCCATCCCTGGAAGTGTTCAAGGCCAATTTGAATGGGGCTCTGAGCAATGTGAGATAGTGGAAGATGTCCCTGCCCATAGCAGGGGGCCTGGAACTTGGGTGATCTTTAAGGTTCTTTCCAACCCAAACCATTCTACAATTCATAAATTCTGTGATTGATGGTGTCAGTCCCTGAGTGCTGACAAAGACCACAACTCTGTGGGTGCACATCAAGCTCTCAGTCTTTGTACTTCACTTTTCCCACCTTTATAGTGGGAATAATAATAGTTGTTAACTTTATAGCAGTGTGGTATTGGCTGTGCTTAAACAGAAAGTCTGAGCACACTTGGTGGAACTCTATTTAATTGCTCCTGGATTTAAATTTGGGTTTTCCAGTGATCCCGTTCTATCCATTAGCCTGGACCCCCTCTGACATGCAGTGGCAATAGGGGACTGATCTGTGACTTCCAGGTAACAAGGGACAGGGTGAGAGGGAATGGCCTCAAGTTGCACCAGGAAGTTTAGATTGGATATGAGGAAAAATTCATCCACTGTGGAAGGGTGGCCAGGCATTGGAACAGACTGTCCAGGGAAGTGTTGGAATCACTATCCCTGGAAGTGTTAAAACATGTGGTGCTTAGCAACATGATTTAGTGGTGGACTTGGCAGCGCTGGGTTGATGGTTGGACTTGATGATTTTAAAGGTCTTTTTCAACCTTAATGATTCTATGATTCCAAGGGTGCAAATCAGAAGCCTTTCCTTGAACTGAGTGGAGTTGTGCCATTGCCAGGCTGTGGTAAGGAGAGGACGTTTATCGCAGACTGTTTTGATTCGTAGAGTGAAAACACAGAACTTAGTCATCAAAAACAGGGGTTAGTCATCAAAAACAGTTTACCTTCCTCTCAAAATATGAAAAGGCTTGAAAGTTTGGTGAGGTTTACAGGGCATTAAACAAACACTGCTATTACAATTGCCGGCATTAATTCCCATCAGGTAGCCTTCCTTCCCCATTCGAGGGGAGACTCAGAGCTCCATGTCTGCTGCCAAATGCTATGACCCTGGTGCCCATAAAAGGTTTCTGCTGTAACTGTCTTGTTATCAGCCCATCAATGTCCTGACACTTCCTAGTGATTAATCCTGTGTTGAAACAAAATTAAGTTTCCATATATTTGGCAGAGTGACCCCAGGACTTCCTATTTGGGGAATACAAAGAATAAAGCATCTGTAGCCTACAGGAAGCCAGAGTCTCTGATTTCCTGCAGAGGCAGAACAAGAACAAACAGGGAACACATTTTTCACCGTGGCAGTCGAAAGCGCACGTAAGAGCCCTGTCGGCCCCCATGATGAAAACAATTGGAAGGGGGAACATCCCTGGTCCCAAAATTATTTGTGGGTGTTTTGTTACATACACAATATGCCATTAGAAAATAGATGTAACTCAAGTTAATGTTTTTTTCCAGGTGTCTATTAAAGTTTCCCTTGGCATAGGTCTTTTGGTTTCCATCAACGAGATTGTGCTTGTCAGGCAAGTGAATTTTACTTTGCCTTTTGCTGCACTAGGCTCTCTAAATCCATTTGTAATTAGGAAAATGTAGGGGTATTTTTTTTATGGTTTTGTTTAAATGAGCCAGGCCAGATTCAGGATGATGTAAATGCCAGTGAAAGGGGCAGGAGGAGGTGATAAGGCAGCAAATCCTCCTTGGAGCCTAACTCTGACTTGTGATGAAAGGTATGTGGGGTGGTAGAGGCACCAGCCTGCCTTCTGAGGATCCCTGAGGAGAGCCACTGCTGCCTCTACAATCCAATTCAGCTGCTCTATACCCACAGAAGGAAACACTTCTGAATGCTTCCAGATTGCTGGTTATGCCTCGCACTAATGGGCATTATCAGCTTGGAATTAACCTCTCTCTGAATAATGCTTCTACCTGAATACACATAGCAGCACATGCACATAGAGATGTGTGTGTGTGTGTATGTATGGACAGAGAAAAAGCTGTTCTGTTTACCCACTGACTTTTTGGGGTTGTCTTGGTTGATGCAATGTTTCACCCAGCTCTGTCAGATGTGTCTCACTCCCATTTCCCAGGCTCGGTGGTGCTGTTGCTCCTGGTTCTTGTAAAAAGAAATGGCTTTGTTTCTGTCCTGCACAGGTACTGTGTTACCATACCCACCATGTCTCAGAACACCTTGTTTCCTATAGTTTTGCAGCAGTCAAGCCTCTTCCTGTGCTTTCTAACCAGACAGGAGTGAGAGAGAGGAGACCCAGGTAGATGCTGCCAGATGTTAGGCTTGGTCTGACTGGTGCCTGGTTAGCACAGCTGTCCTTCAGCAGGCAGAAATGGGATTCTCTGGAAAGTTGCTTGTCTCGGCGTTTTTAATAAGTGGCTGCCTGGAGGGAAAATGCAAAATGTTGCTCTCCTTGAAACCATGGGGGACTAGCTCTGAAGTTTTGGGCCTGAGAGAAGACTCAAAAGTCCAACCATGAAATTTGCCTGAAAGGGCATCTTTAACTTTTTGTTTGAGTTGTCAGCCTTGGAGTGGGTATTTCTGTAGCCCTGAAAGTACCAAGTGCCTGAGGAACACAGGGTGTGGCCCACAGGTCCTTACTGTGGTGACACTGGGATGATCATGTTATATTAAACAAGTCCCAGGAGAGCCAGAGAGAACTGTGAGTGAAGTAAGGACAAGTTTACACCACAAAATGCTTCTCACCACTGGAATTCCAGAAGCTGTGGGAATCAAAGCTGGTCTGCAGCACTGACTGGACACAGTCTAGACACATTGACTTGGCCACTGCCTGGAGTTGGTCAGCTCTTTTTCTTAATTCAGGCTCTTGTCATATGGACTTTGTTTACCCTACAGTTTGATAGAAGGCTCAAGGAGTACCTGTTTGTGCTGAAATCTGCAGGGATGTGGGGACACAGCAGGGAACACGGGCATTCACAGAGAGAGACTGGATCCACAAGACTCTCACACTGAAATTCTGTGTCTGCAGGGAGTTGGGCTGAACTACCTTTTCATTTTGTTCTCTGCCCTGAGTTTTACAAGGCACCATGTGTCCCTGTCTGTGCCAGTGGGCTGGTTAAGTCTCTTCCAATTATTCTAGAATGAGTATTGAACAGACAAATCCAGGCAGTGCTACCAGCTCTTGTGATTTTGTCAGTCTTAGAATATTTGCTTTTTGTTCTCGTGGCTTTTGCTCCTAGATTAATGAAATGAAATTGCACTCTCCACTAGCAGAAAAGAGGAGGGGAAAGAAAAGCACTCCAGGTGTCCAGTCTACCTGGCAGGGAAGCAAAGTGAGGACCTGTGGCACAGGAACTCCCAGGCTGTCAGAACTGGGCTTGGACACATCAGCACCACGAGAGCTCCATCACTGCACCATGGATATTGCAAAAAATCCCTGCTCAATAAATCAGACTAACAAACAACTGCTTCTCTCTCTCACTGTTGCCCATCACCCTCCACGTGTTATCGCTCTTTTTTCTTACAATTTTCTTTCCTGCTGAGAGCTGCTGGTGAATTTCTCCTCTTCCAGGGGAAAGCTTGCAGTGAGAGTGCTCCCTTCCCTACACAGAGGTGCTTGGAGCCAGATGCAGCAGGGCCCAGACTGAGCCTGGGGAGAGCAGCCAAGGCAGAGCTCTGACCTCCTTGGCAGCTCTGGCCTGAAGAGAGCCCAGTGGAGAGCCCAGGGATACCAGATCCATGCAGGATCTTTCCTCAGCAAATGCGGGGTGCTGCCTGGGGGGGGGACAGGTGCCCCCAGGGGTGCCCAGCTGCCATGGGTGGGACCCACTGCTGGTGCCTCATCCTGCACAGGAGCCACGCTGCTCTGCTGTTCCTTGCAATGACACCCCTTCCCCATCAGTGAGTGCCAAGCTCCTCAGCCACCCCTTTCAACACAGATTTCCTGTATTGCACTCTCAAATCCCATGCCCTGTATGAGAGGCACATGGGACACAGCTTTTCTTGTGTTCTTTTGCCATCTGGCCATTGCCTGCAGCACAGGCTCTCTCTGCACGTGTGACTCAGCAGCCCAGATGTCCCAGATGTTTACAAACCCTTCCAGCACCCTCCCCTACCCTGAGCCTGGTGCACTTTCTTCCACAGCCCTCAGGCTGATAAGGCTAATCCTTATCACAGCAGCACTTCAGTTTTGGTCAAAAGGAGCTCTAACTCTCATGGGGGCACCTTGGCCTAAAGATTTAAAGAAAGATCTTTCTTTAAGGAAAAAGTAGATGTATTGCAAAGGTTGCTGTATACAAACTCAGATTTTCTTGTTCAGAGTGTTTATTCTTGCTTTTATTCTTCCCCTTCCTGTTAAAAACCACCATTGTCAGTGAGTTATAGACATGATGCATGTCTGGAGATGGAGAAGTCGTTTTCCTGCTGCTTCTGTTGGTCAAACCCTGCTCCTTCTGTGAGCACATCAGGTATAAGCATCCCTTTCCCTTTCTCTCTCACCAGCACAAGCTCTCCTGGCTGTGGCTCTCAGCTTCACCTGACGAAATGCAGAAATCTGAGTTCTCCTGCTTCTCTTCTACTCAGGGATAACCCCATGGAAGTCATCACCACTGATACCTAATGTGCAGCACAGATGGAAAGTGCTGTAATTCTTTTTCAGTGGTGCAACTCTCCTGACGTAATCATTACCCGAGGATTTCACCAAAATCACTGTGGTGTTGCAAAGGTGTCAGTAAACACAGAATCCCGCTGATATGTCACAGGTGATAACGTTTTCCTGATACAGCACATAAATTGCCAAGTAAGGGTTCTCTTCATTTGCATCGCTTTTACCCCAACGCAGTTTGACAATTGCAGGAGGGGTGTGGGTCTCCCGGGAGGAAGATCACCTTTGCAGCTCTTGAAATTGATGATCTCTGGGTTTCCAGCCGCTGAGTTGTGATCGTTCAGCAGAAATGAGCTCTGCACAGAGCTGATGGAGCTGCACAGCAGCGGGGTCATTAACAGGCAACGAGCAACCAGATCTTGTTTGCATCATTTCAGAGACCATTTAGAGTTGGAACTGCACAAATGAATGGCAAGATCCTTTGAGGGAAGAGCGGGTTCAACTTTCTATCCTTAGGCAATCACTAGCCTGAGCAGTTATAGGAACCCAGAGTGCCGAGAATATTTCTCTGCCTGTTTTTAAGGGTTCTTACCACCCTGAACAACACTGTTTTAGCTTCAAACCTTGGAAAAAATTGCCAACAGTCAGACAAGAACTAGAAAATACAGTGGTGTGAATTAGGTGATAGACTGCTATGTAAGATTGTCACAGGGTGAAAAATTTAGAGGTTTTAGGCTTCTCTTTGTAGTAAATAGATAAGAGTAAAAAATATCAAAATGGAGGATTGTTGTTGTTCTCTAAACCTTCTTCTCCTTCTTCTACTACTCCATATTCTGCAGTAAAAATAGTTTGGAATGATTGGATAGAAAACTCCACAGTTCCTAGTTGTGTTACTGAATAATTGGTAGGAAAGTGAAAATAATGTACGTTTTTAGTAACTCTTGGTTAAAATATCTTTAAAAGGCTGTGTAAATCTTGATAACTAGACTCACTCCTACTTTTCTTTCTTCTATGCTGTACCTGGGTCACGTTAGTGGCTCTGTTCCTCTGATAAGACTTAATAAACAACTATCTGGAAGCATTGAAACTAAAGGAAAAGTCTCAGCTTATCTTTGAAACTCCTTGCAAGGACTTTCAGCAAATTCTCTCCCATCTGGAGGGACTTGATTTATGGCACGGTTCAGTGTCAGCAGTAGTAGCAATTTTGGGTTCTCTCTGATCCATCCTCTGCCCAGTGGCAGAGAGATCAGCTCAGAGGAAGGTCTGACCTTGTTCTCTTCTCCTACCCCTCTTGCAACACCATGCAAGGGACATTCTTGCTTTGCCTTTTCACCGTGTGACCGTAGCTCTTGTACTCATTTTCACACCCCTTGGGTCTGAGGAGAAGTTGGGATTTTCTGCTTGCAGATAGAAATCCATAAATCACTTTAAAGCTTTTATCCTAGAAAAATGTGCTTTAGGAGCCAAAAAGGTTGCTGGCTCTTGTGTGAGGTTGCTTGTAGTTTATATGATGCTTGATGCAAACTGAAAAACTTTGACATTTGAATAGGGAAACTTTTGGTCTGCACTGTAAGTTTGGCTTATAGAAAGCCCTTCTGTGCTTCAAAGCTTTCCTAAGATGTCAAACATTTTGAGTTAATTAGGGTTAGGAGCCGTTTCACTGTTTGAATTCGTGACAGCAGAGAGTTAAATAAAGCTTTGCTTACAAAGTCTCTCACACATACAAAGCTGTTCAGCCTTAATTCCCGAGCTTGCTTTACGGTTTTTGGGTAAACATTGTCTCTTCTCTCAGCCTCTGTGAAGGAGCTCTTCCAGGTCTTTATTTGCCTTCCTTTCACAGCAGAGTTTGGTGGGGATTGTGCTAACTTTGCCACCAAGTCTGCAGGAAGACAAAACACTTTCTGCTTTGCACTTTCTACTTTGCAGACCTTTGAGATGATTTCTAACAGAGGGCTGGGGCTTCAAATACAATAGCAGCACTGAGATGATGAGTCAGGAGTTTACAGATGACTTCTGACAAAGCATTCAGAGCATTGAGGGAGGCTCACATCTTAAAAGTTGAAAAAAGCATTCAAGATTCAAGATTCAAGCAAAGTGATGGTGCCTTGGTTAGGTTTATGCTTGACATTTTCACTAGCCTGATAAGAATTTTGCAGAAAAGATCTGCAATCTTTAGGATTTTGTTAGAATGTAGAACATTCCTCCTTGGTTTGCTTTTTTTTTTTTAATAATCACTGAATGAGATGTTAAGGTTTTATCTACACTGGAAAAAACCACAATAAACTGTTTTAATATCAGAAAACCAAAGCAAACAGCTTCATGCAGACTCTACTATACGACATTAGAGTCTTTTATCAATTTCACTTATGCCTCTTGGCAATAGCTCACATTCAAAGTTAAATATAAAAGGTCATTTTTATACTGGGCTAGGGCTATTTCCATAGGGAAGAGATGATGGCGTAAGTGTACCATATATGTTATAAGAAACTTCTAACACTTTGAGAAGCAGACAAAGTCTTTGAGATTGCATGAGGGAGAGATTCCAGATCTAAATCTTGGCCCAAAGAGAGGCTTGAGGCTTATTCCTACAGATCAGGGCTCAGGCCCTCAGCTGGGGTAAGCTGATGCCTCTCTATTGATTTCTGAAAAGCTAAACCAATTTCCAGCAGAGGAGAATCTGCTCCAGATTTCCCAGCTGCCCTATCAAAAATCTTCTCAGAGCATTGACTGACTGGGGAAAGAAAAAGGGCCTCAGCCTGATTTGAAAGAACATAATAGACCTTTAATTTAATTGACTTAATTTTATTGGCAGCCATTGAATGGTGAAATGAAAACAGATGATATGGATGAGCAAGAAAAGGTTAGATGGGAGTAACCCATTAGTAAATATCAAGGCATCATCCTGTTGTCCTCATTTAATAAAGGAACGGGTCAGTACGTATAATCATAAACATTTTTACATTTTAGTGAAGATTTATTTGACATCATTACTAGCAGAGAGATGGATTCTTGGAACAGCAAAGGATGAAACAATCTAACAGATGAGAAGTTGGTTCCTTTTGCTGGCATGGAGTGGCACAGCTCTACAGCCTGACCTATTTAATTCCACCTTTTTAGCAGCTGAGCTATTACTTTGGACTGCTGTGGGATATTTGATATTTTTTAAAACATTTCTTTGACAAATCTTCCATACTTACATCTTCTCTTGCCGATTCAGCTTTGCTCCTGCAGGCTCCTCAGAGCCAACAGGTCTGGAGTGGCTGGACTGTGAAGCTGGACACAGGGCTCTGCAGAATGGGCCAACAAAGCCGATTTCCCACAGCCCCCCAAGCCCAGCAGAGCAGGGGAGGAGTGGGCTGCTCTGAAAACCTGCACAACACAGCTGGGACCTCATCTGGAGAAGCAGCTTCTTCTCCCCATGCCTGCTCCACATCCCAACAGTCCTATCCTGCATTCTGTGCAGCCAAGCTTTCAGCTATCTGGGCTGTCTGGAAGTCCATCCAAACAGGATTGAACAGCCCCACTAAAACCTCATCCAATGACAGGAGTACCCTGAGGGACAGAACAAATATGATATGATGTGAAAGAGAGAAAATTCCAGTTAGATGCAGGGAAACCAGACATGACTCCTCACTCAGTTCCTTATAATTTGCTAGTGGTGGGTGCCCCTTGTGCCCGAGAAGAGGAAGTTTCAACAGCATGTTGTCCAGACCAACTTTGGAAAAACTTTTCTGAATCACTACTTGCAAATAAATAATTAAACAAACTCTAAAAATAAAATTTTAAAAATGATGAAAAGCTCAGATTTTTCTTCATTTTAGATAGACTTGGTTAGAAATACAATACTCCAGGAGTTCAGACTTCTTGCAAAGATGGGACCGGGTTACCCAACATGGAGCTCCCATTGAGAAACACCAGCCTCACCTTCCATCGCTGGCACCTGCCCAAGGGCTGCCCCACTCCCTTTGCTTGTAGAGACACAGCCAAATCCTCTGTGAGCACTCTGGGCACTCAGGAAATCTCCAATATCTTACACCAACCTCCTCGCATTGGTTGCCTCAGTCCCACCCCAGTGGGTTAAGGATGCTGCTGTTGTCCCCGTGCCACAGGGAATGCTTGGGCTGTGCTGGTTTCTGCCCTGCTTTTCTTCTCTCTTCTCTCCCCATCTCCACTGAACTGCCCAAACCTGGCTCTCTGCTGCATTCGCAGCCAAACCTGAGAGGCAAAAAGGCAGAACCACCAATGGTAAAGAACATGGCAGGCCAGTGACACCGTACAGGCTGGGATGGCCCTCCATGGAGCTGATCACACAGCAGCAACTTATTTTTCCAATGATCCTGCCTTTTCTCCCAATATCTTTCCCTTGGGTTTAATGAGCAGAGCTCCCACTGTATGCTGGCTTACAGAGAGCTCACAAAAATCAGTGTTCATCCTTCGGTGTCATGACCAGGAGTGAGGAGAGGGTATGTATGGCTCTGGTTTTGGGGAGAGACACTGGCAGCTCCTCTTGTCCCTGAGCAATGGTGAGTTACAGGTGTATCTCTCCTCTTGGGGGACAGCACTGTGGAGGCCAGAGGTATGTGATGTCAAGGTGGCCCCTCTAATACTGCATTCCCACAGGGCGTAGCAGAATATACCTGCTGTAAGACTGGGTATCAGAATGAGCCAGTTTCACCTGAAAGTCCAAACACTTTCTCTAGACATAACCCCAAATACAGCCCCTTCCCCTAAAGAAAACCCCAAATACAACCAGCCCCATTTCAAATATTTCAGTTTTCAGCACTTTTCAACAACAACAACAACAAAGAGGTGAAAATAATTAAGGTCTTCCTGGGAAACTAATTCTTAGTGAAATTTTTTGGTCTGGCCCAGAACAGAACATCTTGCAGGGGATCTCCCTGTTTGAATCCCAGCACCGGCACCAGCCTGTGACTCAGAATCAGGACTACTTTTCTTGGCTCCCAGGACTCTTGAAAACTGCCTAAGCACCACAGACTGTGCCTGGTGCAGGGTGGGCTCCACAGAGGGAGGGCTGTTCCCTGCACTGCGCCCTGCTACAGAGGAAAAGCAGCTTGTATCTTCACACGTTTTGCCTGGCAGGCATTTCAAAGGCTTCTCCTCTGAATCAGGGCTGCAGGCACTGCCTACATTTCCTCTTCGCAGAAATTGGCAGGTTGAACTGTGCAAAATTCCTTAATCCTGTTTATCTGCTGTCTCCTTCCAAAGAGGCACAATGCTCCCGTGGCCTCTCTGAGCTTTCCTCTACTCCATTACCAGAGTTACATTTGCCCATTGGAAGCCCAAACACAGGCAGGATGAGAGCAAGGCAACCAACAGCCCCTCAGCACACCAGAATTTGGGATTTTAGTGTGCAGTAAGGCAGGCAAGTGCAAAGGTACTGTGCCTATTTAGCCTTTTGTGGACTAATGAAGTCCACAGTGTCCAGGGCAGATGCTGCGTACATAAAAATTATCCATTCTGAGCTACAAGTTCAAAACTATGACCTTAAGGGAGAAGCAGTGGACATCACACTCCTCCTTGCCTGTTCCTCCTTCCCTGCAGTCCTGAGGGGCAGGAGGAGAGTGGATTGAGGCAAGGGAGCCAGGGTTACCTGTCTTCTGAGCCAAAGTCTTGATCTCAGTGCCCTGAGCTGCTCGATGCAGGGAAGCTGCTCTGTGCAGCTGAACTTTGTATCCCTGAGGGCAAGGAGAAAATAAATCAGCTCTGTCCTTAACCTTTTGCACAGGAAAATCACTTCTCTGCTTGCCAGGGAGGAGCACAGGTCTGGTGCTCAGGGGTTCTGCTGGACTAGTTCTGGGGTGTCCATGAGGGATAGAGAGTGGCCTGGGGGGCTGAGCAGGGGCTGAGGTGGGATGGTGACACTGGGTCAGGTTACAAAGGTAGGAAGTGAGGCACTGCTGGAGTGGAGGAAGAGGAAATGCTCAGGCAAGGTGTAAGGCCCCAGTCAACCAGCTTGATGAGCCTTTTAAAAAGGCTTACAGTGGTTTGTGTAGTCTGAGTTGGATGCACAGGAGAAATACCAATGAGATATTCTCAAGAGGTCAAAACAACACAAAAGACTTTACTGATAAACTTTAGAAAATCAGTGAATGTTTGGCAAAAGGTTTAGTACAACATTCAATCAACATAAAACACTCTCACAGCATTAACTTGGCACGTTCAACTTAGTGGACTTTAAACCCGTTTGATTTTAAGTTACTCAAAGTATTCCAAGAAGAGGAAATTATAAGAAGAAGGAGAAAGAGAGAGAGACAGAAAAGATATAGAAAAGCACACATATAACTACCAACTCCTGGGTTCCAGCGATGATAGAGACTCCAAGGACAGGTAAGATCTAGATAAACATGATGGCCTCGTGTTCAGCCTTAAATACCCCTTGGCCTTCATGGGCCCTTCTCCCAGGTGGGGATTCCAGTCATTTGGCCATTCAGGAGCTGGGTCAGGGGCTCCAGGGGCAGGTGTGGAGCATTGCCTCCATGGTGCCCTTGACTGGCACCACTGCAGGGCTGGGATGCAGGCTCCAGAGGGGTGGGGTGTGCGGAGCAGGGCACTGCCCCGCCAGGCCCCTGCCCCACACACCTGCACCCCAAAATGTCTCAAGGTATCAATCTTTCCAGTCTCTGACACAAGGGCAGCATGAAGGAGGAGGAGGAGGAGAGAGGAGGGTCTCCCTTTTGGGAATGGCCCAAGCCCTGTGGCACCGGGAGCGATGCTCACCTCTTCGGCTGGGACTGGAGTGAGGAACCTGCACCGGCTGCTGTGGGTGAGGGCGTGTGAAAGCCCTTGGCGTGCTGGTGTCTCATCCCTCTCCCCTCCTGTTGTGTGCAGGTGTCCCTCACTCCATGAGGTCCGTGATGGGGGTCCAGTGATGACCTCAAGGTCCGGATCCTGCTGATGAGTGCCTCAGGGACTGGCACATGGCTGCGGAGCAGTCCCAGAGCAGGGCTGGTGGCACACACATGTCCAGCCGGTGTTGGTGCCGAAATCTTGGGCTTTGTGACCTGAGTGCAACGTTTGTGTGTGGGTATTGACTGAGCCAGGATCCTGCCTGGATATGATTCACCTTCCTTCCCCCTCAAGGGAGGTACATTTGGGGACCTATGACCAGGCTGGCAGCAGCTCTGTCTCTCGTGGGGCTAAGGTGGGAGGTCACCTCAAGCTCATTTCTAAAGTCAGCCTCTTTCTGTTATTTATGACATAATTTTGCGTAATGAGGGTTGCTCGTGAGCTTGTTCTCTAGGATGGCAAACTGAAGGACCATATGTCATGGTTTGGACTGCCAACACATCAACATTGCAGTCATTTGCAGACTGTTTTATATTTCTTTGATTTGGGAGTCTGTGTAATTAGCTCCCCAGAACAGCCGGGTAGAGGAAACGTGGTCTGTTATTTAGGCAGAATTAACATCCTTGTTCTCTGCATTGTGATCCTTAGTTTCCTAGTGCTGCTGCCAGAGCAGTGGAGAGATCACTGCTGAGACATTCATTCTTTGAGCCTGCCTTCGTTGCAAAACTATTTCTGCTCCTTTTCTAGGCTATCCCAATGACCTACAACTGGCACAAGACGTGCTGACGCTGTAATTAGTAAGTACCCTCTGCAAGTGGCAGCAAAAGATTTATAGCCACCATTGGAGGCTTTGCTTTCAGCAAAAGGAGAAGCACCAAAGAGTTTGTTGCTGTTTACTGCATTTTTCTGCAGATTCCCAGCAGGGTCCAGCCAGCATTTTGTACTGCAGGCCTGGTAAATAAATCTTTACTGACCTGTTGTGGCAGAAGCCACGTATGAATGTGCTGGTGGGGCAGGAGTTATGTTATTTTAGTAGGTTAACAAACCCATACAGGCTTCTGCACTGTTAGCATTTGGCCTCCTACCAGGACTATGATCATTCTGTTACGCTTTCCATTCCTATCCAGTGGTTTATGCAGGTTGGTTTTCAGCAGTGCCTGTGTACAGCCAAAAAGCAGGAGAGATGCCAAATGGCCTCCCAGACACTTGTGCTTTGGAGAGGGCTCTGCCCCCAGGGAGAGAGGGAGGGCAGTGAGAAACAAGGATATCAAAGACAATTTCATTCCCATATTTGCCCTGGCCAGGCAAAGAAGAGAATTTATCCTATTTGAGAGACCAGTATAAAGTCACCATTTTCCAAGGAACAGAGAATCCATGGTGCACAGGCCTGTGCAGGGGTGAGGAAGGAAGAGGGCGAGAGAGCTGGGTGGTTAGGGGTGCTCACCCAACTTTAGCACAAGCACAAACCTAACCTGAGGGCATAACTTGAAATCTGTGGTGCACGTGCAAGGAAAAAGGAGCTTGTTTTTTGCCATTGCAAGTGGAATGTCTTCCAAAGGATTACCAGCACCATACTGTGTCTAGTGCTTGATTGGCCTCAGTCAAGAGAGCTTGGCCAGAGCTGTTGCTGGTGTTTGGACACCTCACTCCTCCTCTTTCTTTCTCACCCCTGCAGAGGTTTGTGCACCCATGGATTCTCTGTTGCTTAGAAAATTGGTCTCTAAAATAGGAAAATTTCTCTTCTTTGCGTGGCCTGAGAAACTGTTACAGGAATGATATCTTTGATATCATTGCCTCCAAATAAATTCAGTCAAAATTGGCCAGTAAGTTCAAAAGTTATTAAAGTCAGGGGGAGGGGTGCAAAGTTATTTGTTTATGTAGGAAAACATGCAGAAGGCGGTAATGTGTGTGTCACAGAGGAAAAATAGAAATGACTATTTGCAATCCCAGCATGCTGTAACTCATCTCCCCTTCCATATCTTCTCTTCCACATGTAAAACACATGTTTTAACTGATCATTTCATCTCCTATTCACCACTTCTGCTCCCTTGGCCAGCTCCACAGACAGCATGGACAGACTCCTTGGGTCATTTTGAATGCCTTCCTCTTCCCAGATGCTTTTTCTCCTTGGGATACCCATCCTCACTGCCTGGAGGATGAACTGAACACTTAGTTCCTCATCTACAAATGCAGCCAGGTTAGAACAGGGGCAGTTTGCCAGGTCCTAACCCATGGCCCTGGCTCACACTGCACCAGATCTGCTCTCCCAGGGATCCCCTTGTCCCGCTGAAGGGCGCTGTGGCCCCGCTGGATGGTTGGATGCAGCGCTGGGTGCGATAGCCGGGGACAGAGCCAAAGTCAGGTCAGCTGGATGAGCTGGAACACATCCCCTGGGAAGCGCCTGACTGGGCTGCAGTAGCTGGCCTGGAGCTGACTCTCAGACTCATGGTGTTTCAGTCAGGGGGATGCTATTTCCATGATCCTTCTGCAGATTCGATGTAATTTTGGCCTTGCTCCCATTGACGTTGTGGCCGTAGCTCTGGACATCAGCTGGCCACAGCCTCTCCTCCTGCTCACCTCCTTTCTGCTGCCTTTTGCCTCGCTGTCCTCAGCCCTGGGTTCTGGGCTTTGCTTTCATTTGGGAAAGGTCTCAACAAACTCCTTCTGCCTTCAGTTACTCCACCTCCCTTCTTCTCCCTTGTGTTGCTACTTTGGTTCATAAACTTGAGGTGTTTTCAAAGTATTTTTTTGTTATTTAGTCCTGTTTCTAGAGGTGTTTTGAGGAGCTTGAGGTGGCCACGCCTCCTGCTGAGAATTATTGCTTCCCTCAGCCACCATCCCTGTTTCAGTCCATTTCTTTTCCATTTGTCTGCCACTTAACCATCCAAAAGTTTGGGCAGCTGTAGTGGTATGACCAGGCTGGAATTTGACTCCTGAAAAGGCTTTGGAAAGAGTTGGATTCTGGGTTCATTGGGAATTCAGTTGATCACTAGAATAGGAAGGGGAATTACTTGCTGTGACCCAGAGGATGGCATTGTGTTTGTAAATAGAGTGAAAGGCAAGAAGCATTAATTGTGATGCATTAACTTGTTTGACCGGAATCTGCTTGGAAGATATAGAGGTTTTGGTAAATTTTTTGGTAGGAATGAGGTTGCTGCTGATACCTATTTATAAATGACTGTGACCCTGAAGGTTTCTGGCAAGATGTTTGCCAAGTCACTGGTATTCCGTGGACATTCATGTAAATGAGTTGGCATTTTCCCAATGATAAAAGGCCAGCTCCAATATAGAATCATAGTATTACAGAATCATTTGAGTTGAAAAGATCATTGAGTCCATCCATCTGATCTCTTTCTGACTACATGTTGCAGGATATTTGCAAATGAATGTAGAAAATAGATGTCTGGGGTCATAAAAGGGCATGTTTGAAAGATTGTTTCTGGGGCTTTTCCCAGGGTGATACTGGTCTGCCAAGCAATGGAGGCTGTGAGCATGGAGCTGATAGCAACTCACTAATGTGGTTTGTTTAGTAAAAAAGCCCCCTTTGAGTCAGTGGTTAAAAAGCTCTCTCTTCCCTTGGCTTCTGCTGGAGTCAGCCTGTGACTTTCAGTAATAATTTTTATCTGTGTGTTAAGAATTTAACCTCAAAAGCATAACTGGACTGCATTAATTAAGCTTTATCTAATCTCTAGCTAAACTGACAGTCAACAAACAAACACAGCTTTCCCAGCATGGCATTGCCTTGTGTTTACGTGATCCAGAGCACAGTTTCACCTCCTGGGCAGAAAGGTGTTCCCCAGTCATTGTGTGGTGCACTTTCTGGGAGGAATGAATCCCCTCCTTACAGCGTATCTATGTCAACCATAAAATATCTCTAAGCCTCTTGTTCCAGGAAATATGGGGGAGAGAAAGAGATCCTTTTGGACTGCATGGCATCCTCCAAGCATCCACAGGGTATGACACCTCATAAAGTGCTCAGTTTGTAAGATCTGATCTTATTCTGCAGTTTTATATTTCCCTTGTTGCTGGGTCTACTCAACATACTGCCTCTGAGGAAGGTATGGATATCCACTTCCATCACATCCAAGCTGGAAAATATTACTAAACCCATGTCTTACATAGTGCTGTGAGTACATCCCCAGGACTGATCAAGACTGAAGTTGGTTTGCTATTTGTTGACAGCGTAGGCCAGATGGGCATTTTGGATTGGAATGGAATGGAAGGCAAGAAATGAGGTAGTGACTATTAATACATACTTTAGTGGGTGTCTGTGCATGTTTTCAAGGAATACCAAGCTGCTATCACAACTGTTTTCATTAAAACTAAGCACATAAGGATGTTATGTTTTCACAGTAGGATTCTTAGGTTCTTTTTCTCTCTGAGACAATCTCACTGTTGTCCACATCTGAACACAAATATCCCATTCCAGCCTGATTTTAGTTCAGAAGGAGAGTCATGAAAAATCTGGTTAACTCAGGTGTTCTCACTGTCTGTGAGCTCCAGGGAGGCAAAGGCATCTGGTCTTTCCCTGTCTTTCCCTTTCTAGAGTCAGAACTGAGCAGCTCTGCTCCAGGAAGAGAGACAGAGAGAAAAAAGGAAATGTGCAATAGTAAGCCCCATGGGTGTTAAGAGAGCTATGAGAGGACCTGAAACCATAAATGAAAAATCCCTCCTGGCTCAGGAGGAGGTGCATCACCTCCTTCCAATGAGTTTTCACCCTTGAAATCTTCCATGGGAAGAAATGCAGAAGGAAAAACCTTTTCACTTGTACATAGCGGGGTGCCAGCAAGTGGCAGCAGCTCCCTGCCTGACAAAGAGGCTGTCCACATCTCACATCCTCTGCCTGCTCCCTTGTTTGTCTGAAAACAAAGCAGCAAAAAAATGTGCACACCAGAAGCTCTTCTGACACTGCTGGAGCAGCTTAGCCCAGGTCTGGCTCGAGGGGCTGCAAGAGGTGAACAGAAAGCTGGGGGAGAAATCCTGCTCTGATCTCCGTGTGGAGAGGTCCAAGGGAATCAAGCAGGGTAGAGGAAAGGAGGAATGTGGGGTTTAGGAAATGCAAAATTCCCTTTTTGCAGGAGGAGCTCCTGTTGCTGTTCTGGTTTCTGTGTCTTCAATCATCAAATGCAGCTTTTGTCTTTCGATAGGGCGAGGAGGAAAGTAGTGTACAATGGTGTTCTGACAGCCTGGCACACCCCAGTTCTGTGGTTTAAAGCTTTCTTTGTGCTGAATTTGTTCTTGTAGTGCTAATGACCAGGTTGCCATAAATAGCCACTAAATGGGTCTGACACAGTAAAGGAAAGTGAAGGTCAGTGTTGGCTCTTGTGTTGTATTTTAGATCTCTGTATCAAAGAAATTCATAAGGAAGGGGAAGGTGCGTTTTCAACTTGGCTTTCCTTTTAGATACAGAGGGGGAAACTGAGGCATGAGAGCAATTGCTTGTCAGAGCAGGATGGGGATGAGAATGGAGGTGGGCTCTGACTGATGTTCTGCAAGGTCACAGCCGAGCAGTAAATTACTACCATGTAGGGCAAAATTAACTCCCTACTGAAATCAAAGGCAAATCTGGCATTGAATTCAGCAGAGGCACGACTTTGCCTGCAGCCCAGCTTGAGCAGCCTAAGCTTTGAGCCAAGTATCCCAAACGAAATGCCTGTATGGGGAAGGAAGGTAGGTGTATTTGGGATGCTGGGATGAAGGTGCTGTGCTGGCCACCAGCAGGGATGGAAGGGGACATGGAAGGTGCTTGTGTGTGAAAGCAGGTGCTAGACTGCATGGCCCAGACAGAGCTGATACCTCATTTAAGGGTCCCAGCACCTGACAATGTGTTTTCTTGATGGCTTGGCACTGAGCCTGGTACCCTGAGGGGACATCACCCTTTTCATGGGTGCCAAATGGGTGAGAAATGTGTCCCTGTGAGGAGCTGAAGTGCCCTCTCTCTCTGTCTCACTAACAGGTGCAATGCCTGTCTTGCACCTTGTGTGGGGAGCAAGTCACGGGGCATTTTTAAAGATGGGCAGTGCCAGAGGTTTGGTGGCTGCATTTCCTATAGCTGCCCTAAGCCAGGCTTTGAATGTTACAGCTTGAGCACTGAACCACACCACTCCTTGGATGTACCAGACCTCACAAGCTCAATTATGCCCCCAAAACTTGGGGAATTTAGGATGTGTTTCCCTTTTCAAGCTGCCACAACAGCGAGGCCATCAGGTCTACAAGTGTCCAAACTGGTATGCATTTCACTAAGTGGGGATAAGCCAGAGCCTAGCTTGGATGCAATCCCTTAGTAAGACTGTGGTGGCACAAAAATAACAAATGAGGCAGGGCAGAATCCCTCCGAGACTGAAAAAAACTCTTCTGGATTCCAGTGGTCGGATGGGTGGGAGAGCAGGGCACAGTGCAGCACCACTAGGGAACACCAGCTCTGCTCCCAGTGGCTGCGGGTGCCAGAGGGTTCCTGGATATCTCCTGCAAAATCCAGTACAGTTCCTACCTAAGGAGGTTGGTTTTCACTTCAAGGCTGTGTGAGACCGTTCTGGGTTGGCAATGCTGGCACAGGCCCCACTGCCACACTTTGGGGACAGCATTGGCACCACTCCCAGGGCTTTGTGGGGCTGGGCAGAAGCCAGCCTCACTGGTGTTGCTGCAAAGGGGCTCATGGATGGGCAAGGGACACGGAGCTGTCTCATGGAGAGCTGGCAGCTGCTTTATTACATGGTGACCACAGCACTTTGTACCGGGGGGAGGACACAGATATGACAGGTTACAGTCGTGGGGGCAATGCCAGACAGTGGTGGCATCTACCAGCCCCTGAGGATCTGTGTTTAGTTTGCAGCAGCTCAGGAAATACTCCAAAGAGAAGACAGAGAGGGAGTAGTTGTCCTGCAAAGGAGGCTGTGGCTGTGCTAAGAGGGTCGAGCTCATTTCTGGGCAAATCTCAGCAGCCACTTCAGTCCATGTGCTTGTGAAACACCCTGTACCAGCTGGCCAGCCCCAGAGTGACCTGTTCCTCTTCTCTTTCTAAGAAATGACCCCTTCCTTTAGACATCTCTGTTTTTCCCTACCACCTGTGCATGCCCAGAGCTTCCCTGCCTGTCATCAGCCACTGTCAGGGGCTCGGGTGACAGAAGCTGAGCCTGAGAAGGCATTTTCCAGAACAAGCTACTGCCCAGTACAGAACCCTCTTTCCAAGTGGGACAGGCTGGGTTGGAGCCCAGGGAATGACCTTTTCTGTGTGGCATTCTCGCACGTTGTGTGACCTGATGTCACTCAGCTGCCAGGCAGTGTGGTGATGTTGCAGTCCTCCCCAAAACCCAAATTCAGGCACTGCTGGTAAACCACACAGGATGCCAACCAAATTTTGCCATTCTTCACTTAATGTTGCTTAGGGTGAAAGTATTTGACCTTAAATTACTCTTCTTTTTTTTGAGAAAGGACCTTGTTTCTCAGGAAAGATGGGTTTGACTCTTTGGTTTTGGAATGAATCTGGTATGAATCCCCACATGGTTTCATGCTGCCTGTCCTTCCCACCCAAACAGGGGCACTTCTGTAGTGGCTGGCATCAGACGTCTGCCATTCAGGTAGGGAGCCTGAACCCTGCTCTGTGCTCTCAGATTGGGTTCAGGCAGCCACCCAGGAGCTGGGACCCTCCTGGCTGCAGAGCTGTGTACCCAGTGAAAATTGAGTTTACCACAGGCTGGTAAACAGCTCTGTTTAACACGTCAGCTCAAGTGGGAGACAATCCAGTGTGAAATGAGATGAAAACTCATCTTTTCCACTGAGATGAACTGAAATCACTTCTTTTCCACTATCTTGCTTCATCCTGATACTACTCAGCCTGGCTTGAGCCCGTGCTAATCTCTAGAAGGGGTGAAATGCAAAGAGGTAGAAAATAAAGCTCTCAAGCTGCCACTGCAAAACTCAACTCCCTGACCTCACCTTTAGCAGGCTTCTTGCTACCACTGCAAAGAAGCAGAGAAGAATCTCAGAATCCCAGAATGATTTGGGATGGAAGGGACGTTAAAGATCATCCAGTTCCAACCCCCGTACCATGGGCAGGGACACCTTCCACTATCCCAGGTTGCTCAGAGCCTCATCCAATCTGGCCTTGGACACTTCCAGGAATGGGGCAGCCACAACTTCCAGGGCAACCTTTCCCAGTGCCTTACCACCCTCACAGCAAAGAATTTCTTCCTAATATTTCATCTAAGCCAGTTTGAAGCCATTCCCCCATGCCCTTGTCAAAACTATCCCTTTATCTGTAGGCTCCCTTTGGGTACTGGAAGGCAGCAAAATGTAACACATCTTCCTCCTAATTGCCCTGCCTGCCTTGTGGGTTGTAACACAACAGGTTTCTTTTGCTTTGGGCATCATAGAAATAAGATGGAAATGACAGACATCTTTGATAGAATTGTAAAGATGAGAATACTCAGAAAATCAACAGAGTAAGTCAAAAATTCAAAACCACCTTCCAGAGAACTGCACTCAAGGATTTAGGATCTGTTGTTGCTCCAGTCAAAGGTAAGTTTTTGGACTTAATAAAGAATAAAATAAAAAGCATCCAGCTAAATAAAATAACATGACTTTTGGAATCCATGTGGTCAAACGATAGTATTCAGTGTTAGTATTTTGACCTAAAAGAAATCAGTGAATAAAATGTTCATTTTATTTATATGGCAAATTTCTAATATTTACAAGTCTTGCTTTCCAAAGTCAGCTCAACTACTGGGAAGAAAGTTTTCTTGTTTCTTTAATTTTTCGCTGCTTTACCTTGTGCAAATTCTGTCTGCAGCTTTTTACTTTTCAGTGCTAATGATGGCTCTCTAAGCAACCTAGCTGGGCTCTGAGAATGCAGGTGGGGTTTGTAACAGGAGCAGTTTAGCAGACCTTCCTCCTGACCTCCTGATGCAATTAGCTGTGGTCTTGCTGTGCTCAGAGAATCCCCTCTGAGTGCAGCTGCAGTGAACAAGCAGAAATTTCTGAGGCAGCACAAACTTGCAAGCCCTTCCACAAGATTGTCAAATGACAGCAGGTTTTAAGTATGTAATGAGAAGCACGGGTTCACTGACTAAGCATCCCTAAAGGGACTGCTGCTTAATTCTTTCGTACATGGCGCCCTCTCACCCTGCTCTGAAGGAGCAGGAGGAGGCAAATGTGCTCCATAATTGAGAGGAAGGTTGATTTACTGCTAAATGAGAGTAATAAGGACTTTGCCTTCTTACTGATCTGCCTGCAGAAGATCAAGCAGGCTGCTCTGTATAATCCTCGGTTTGTCTCCACTCCTTTCTTTTGGGAGGACAGAGAGAGCTCCCACTCAGCACACAGCAGTGGGAATTAAGCTCCTGCACCTAAGCAAGCCCATTCCCCTCAGGATTAGCAGCTCTGGCTGTCACAGCTCCACAGCAGGACATGCACATGAGTGCATTAAGGTAACCCAGAGGGTTTTCCATGTAGACAGCACAGGGGCAGGGGATAGTTTGAGTACCAAAGTCCTGCCCAGGTTTGTACAATCCATGCTAGCAAGCTCGTGTTAGTGTTTCACTGATACCTCTATCTAGGCTGGGTTTTATGAGACCACCATGTGTGTACGTACGGAGCTGCATTCCATCACACCTCCTGCCTGCAGCCATCACCCCGGCATCGTGCCAGTGCCTCCCTGGAATCTCCCTGGCATCAGCTCTGCATCAGCTCTGCATCACCCCTGCATCACCCTGGCATTCCAGCGACTGCAGATGACTGCATTATTTCCCCGGATGCTGGGAATGTCCTCAGAGCTGAACTAGTGGCAGCTGGTTTGGGATACTGTGAATTCCTCATGCTCATGCCCTCTTTTGTCTCCTGCCCTGCCTTGTCTCTGCCCCTGCCCTCTTGTTCTGTGGCAAGGGGGCTACATAGCAGAGGAAGCATCACATGGATTTGTCTGGCAGGTTTGTAATGAGAGGAGTGTGATGACCCTGCACATTCATCAGATGGTTGTTTTCAGCCTGGACCCATCTGTGATGTTTTTATAATTTTTTTCTCCCTCTGCTCAGGCTGCTCCGGGAGAAGTGGCACGTAGGCACATACGTCCTTGCGCACACTATACTTGTATAAACTCCATCAGGAAGTCATCTGGCCAAACTTTCCAGAGCTCTGCTTTTAACTCTTCCCTAGCCAGGCTGTCCTATGAGCCAGGGGATTTCCAGGGAGCGTGGTCATGTGCATTTATCCCCCTGTTGCATTGACTGATTCCCACCGCTGTCCTTCCTACAAGCCCCGAGCTACACGTGGATGAGCAGCTTTTGCACACATCCTACTCGGTGTTCCCACCAGAAAGAAGCCCCTTTAGCTGTGCTCATGCACTCGTGCACCCACAGGGCTTTGCAGTAAAACACTGCCTTGGCTTTTCTGGAAGGTGAAGTAGCAAAATCAGTTACCAAAAAGTGCCCCAGCGGGGCAGGAGGAAAGAGTGTTTGTGGGATAAAGCTGTTGGTGGGGGTAATTCTCCCTTGCAGTTGTTATTTCAGAAGTCCATCCTCACCAGGCACACGAGTAGCAAAGGAAGTTCTCACAGCCCTAAAATGTTTGCTGTGGTCAAGGAAAGATTTAAAAAACACAGCCCCTTCAGAAGTGACCCTGTGTTCAATGAGGACGTGTCTCACTGTGCGTCCCACTCTGCACAATTAAACACCCACCAATATGCACAGAGATGTTTCAAAGGGCTGAGAAAATCCCTGTGAGATGGCTCACGTAGCAGAAAGGCTGCTGCTCCTCCCCAAGACGTGTGTGGATTAACAGCTACCCTAATTGTTAAAGGCAAAATAAGACAACCCATTTTGTTAGTGCCCGCTGACAGGTTTCAATGGCTCTGACAACATTTATCCCTAGAAGCATTCCAGAAATGACTGGATGTGGCACTCAGTGCTGTGGTTTAGTTGACAAGGTGGTGATTGATCAAAGGTTGGACTCGATGATCTCAGAGGTCTTTTCCAGCCCTAATAATTCTGTGATTCTATTCCATTTTGGAGCCTACTGCACAGGGGTGAATAACTGGAATTGCTGGAAACGTTATCCTCTGCTAATGGGCATGGAGCAGGGATGTCTGAGCTCATTTGCTGTTTGGCCAATGGCTTCAGCCACTTTTTGCTCATTCTTGCCATGGAGTGAAGACAAAATATGTGTCAGATCAGTGCTGGAGATGTGCCACCAATGGCAATGCTGCCTCTCTTGACTTCCACCGCTATAACCAGCCCAGAATGTAACCATGTATCCATGAAGTTGTTCGCAGGCATTTGTCCCTGCTTTATTGTGTATTAATCTTCTCCAGTGTTACAAAACCATGACATGGTACAATAGATAGTACAGGTCTTGATTTTTCTCCTGGGTGCACAGGATGAAAAATAAGAAAGTGACTTAATTAAAGTTAATTCGGTTATCCTGCTGTTAATTTTGCCTTCTCTGTCAGATTTATGGGCATCTGTATGGAATAGAGGGGTGTGAGTTTACACTCAGCCTCCCTCAGACAGCTGTGGAACAGAAGGGATTCTACCACCAGAAATCTCCAAAAATTTAGGTATGTCTTTGATAACAGACTCATGCAGATATGTTTCTTTTCTCAAACAGCTGTTTATGTGCCACAAACAGCAAAGGAGCCTCTGTTTGTCAGTCTCCTGAACTTCATGAGGTACAAACCACGACTGCTCACTGACTGGAGTCAGGGGTATTTATAATTTTCTTTGGTCACCTCCTCGCCTGCAGTTGGAGGAATCAAGCAAGCTTTCATGGTCCCTCAAGGAGGTGGAGAAGCTCTGAGAGCTGAGGAACAAGCAGGCTTTTGACCATGTGTGGTGTTTTTCTTTTCTCTTAATTTCTGTCTTCAGGTCTTTTGTAAACGTGGGTCGTTCCTCTGTCTCAGCAACTGGAGGATCATAACTCTAATTTCTGCCCCTCTACTCTCAGGAGACTCCACCTGCATCCAGTTCTGGAGTCCTCAGCACATGAAGAACAATGACCTGTTGGGAGTGAGTCCAGAGGAGGAACATGAAGATGATGAGAGGGATGGAGCACATTTCCTATGAGGAAAGGCTGAGAGAGATGGAGTTGTTTAGCCTGGAAAAGGAAGGCTTTGGGGTTCCCTAATTGCAGACTTGCAGTGCCTAAAGGGGCAGAGATTTGCCTTCTGATTTTAATGCACTGCATATTCATCATGTGTGGATTGTTCTCAAAATGTCTGGCAAACAAGACCAACCTGTACAGCTCGGGGAACTTGAGCAGGGCTGCGAGTTGACAATGGCATCTTGTGTGGCCCCTGGCCAGAGCTGAGACTACCACCCTGGTCACTCCAGGGTCTGGTTATTTAGCCTGTCTCAGAACTCCCCAGGATAAGTCAGCACAAGGATAAATCCCTTCTCACCAAGCTTTGAACCTAAACAGCAGGAAGAAACTGGCTCATTTCTGCCTCAAATCCTATATGGCTGCTGTGTTTTGTGCTCAGGAGTAACCTTATAGGCAGACTGGAGAGAAGGTATTCTTGTAGGTGCATTTCCACCTCTGAGACAGAGCCTTTGGAATTAAGTGTCCAATATTTTGGGCACAAGAGGATGTACAGTGCTCAGTCCTGACCTTGCTGTAACCTGTGGAGGAACAACAAAGATTCCCTTTAACCATGTATGGCATAAACAGCGAGGAACGCACTTGTAGCAAAATCAGAAAGGAATCTGATAGAGAGCCCCAAAGATAAATGCCACTTTAGGCAATGTTGCTTTAAGCTGTTGACAGGAGCACCATCCAGTGAGGAACTCTGAGCTTTAAGTGCTGCTCTGCTTCTGGGTGGGATAAGGTGTCATGTAAAATGCATTTTGTGTTCTTGTTTCATCTCCCTCTCTCCACTCTTCCCCTGTGAGAGTGCACACACCGAAAGCATTAAAAACAGACTGCGGTGAGTTTGCTTCACTAGCACATCTCCACATCAAAGGCGTTGCTGGAATCTATTGATTCTGGCAGGATCGCGGAAACCAGTGACGTTTTCAGTGAGAAATCATGCACTTCTCAGTTGATTTCGGGAAAGGTTAAAAAAAAAGGGAAGAAAAAAGCTCTACCTTGTGCAAATATTCACCCTACAGAGAGGCTGATAAACTGTAAAATGTTTGGGCTGGCTCCCTCGGTGCCAGCAATTACTCAGGGATGACTTTATTGACAGACAGATGAGCTTTAGCTTACGTGATGTTACAAAAACTGTCCTATTTAAGTTTTGTTTTCTCTCTTTGTGAATAACTGTAACAGTTCTTGTCTGACCTATTCTTCCCTTCCTATTCCTGAACAATGCACCCTATGCCAGTGAATGGCACTGGGACGCAGCCCCATGTCTTATCTCAAAAAGCCCGGAGATTATCAATGGCCCCAGGTCAGAAGCACAGGGCAGATTGTTTCTCTGCTTTGGGATTGGCCCAGAAAGATTCAACACCTCCAACACAGATGGGCCTTAACAGCAGTCTCATTGGAAAATCTGCTCACAAGATCCATCAGCTATTTCTACTGAAAATACATTTGCTTTTAACTTTGCCTCACAGACATTAAACCATTATATTTGTATGTCACCTTAACTGAAATGACTCAATTTCTACTGAGAATGTCTCTCTGCTGTAAGAGCTGTATTACCCTTGTGCTTCAGAGCAAAATCTGAAAAGGACATAGATCAAACCACAGAGTGGGAAGAACTGTTGTGTTCTTCTCTGGTTTTGGAGTTTTAGTCTTTGTAGGACTCTTTGGCTCTACTTTGTTTGCATCCTGCACATGAACATTTTCCAAAATGTGAAAGCATTAAGGTGTTTTCAAAAGGCGCCTGCAGACCACATCTTCTCCTTAGAAATATCCTCCTTGAGGCCTTCCCAGTCCCAGCCACTCACTGTGTTCTTCAAACAGAGCCCCTAAACACAAGCCAGAAGCTGCAGCCCTCAGGTGTGGGCTCTACTGGTGGCACTGCTGTCACTGCCAGCCACAGCTTGTCCTGGCAGTGCTGTCCCTCTGCTCACTAAGGCAGTGGGGTCTTCTCCTCCTGCCTTGCCCACCAGGCCAGGGCTAGACCCACAGGACACAGTGAAAACCCACCCTCACCTCCTCAGTGAGAAGAGTATCTGCCCAGGCACCTAATTATAGTGAGATGGAAAAACGCCCACGAAAGGATGAGGATAAGTTTTCCAATACGTAGCACAACGGTAATCAATACTTGCATCAATACTTAATTTATCTATGTCAGGCAGAACAGCTCCAGCAGGAGGGAATGAGATCATCTCTTCCGAGCCGCTGTGTGCTGTGGCCCAGTCACACGAGGTGGCAAATGATGGCTTAAATCCCTTCACTCTCAGGCCTTAATTCTCAGATTGGATATGAGGGTGCTGCTGCCAGGAGGACTTTGACAGGATGACCCCACCCTTAGCTCCTGCACAGAAGGAACACCTTAACCCCTCTGCAAACCTAACCCCAGACCCCTAACCCCTGAGTACAAACCCACTGGGATCAGCATGAGTCTTCTTTGCTCTTGGGAGAATTTTCAGCTGGCCTCTGATGAAAGGCATTTGCCTCATGGCCACTGAGTCAAGCCTCTGGATGACTTTTCTGCTTCTTATAAAGAGCTGCAGCTTCAGTAAGAGACTGCAGCACTTCCCAGATATCATCCCCCATGAATGTGTTCTCCCTTGCACTGTAGCAGCTGCTCAGTCAAGGTATTTGTATCCCGTTCCCCATGAGATATTCATTTTTGGGCACCTCCCCCTTAGGGACATCCACGGTGACTCAGTGACACTGAGAGTTTGCTGGGAAGTGGGGGAGAGCTGCCTGCCACGCACAAGTGGTGACATAAATGGTGGGCAAGTTAGAAACAACAACTCCTCTGTTGCAACAGGAGGCGAAGGTTTCATCTCCCTGTGAATGGTTCCCCTCACAGTGACTAAGCTGTTCCCTTCATCCAGCTAATGGAGAGACTGTGCCACGCACTGTGTATTCCTGTAAACCAGCCAGCTTCGGGTCATCCCATCTCAGGGCTTCTCAGAAGGGATCTCTCACTGTGCTGGTTTCATGATAGATGGTGAATGCAGACTGAATTGCATTTTAATCACTCTTTCCTTCCCTGTTAAACACTTCCCGTAGGAGTTGCAGCCCCTCAGTTTAGCTGACAGGAAGGTAAGGACATCTCTCTCTTAATCCCTGTCTGTTCTTGTGTTCGTAGCTTGGGTCTTGCTCCCGAGCTGTGCTGTGTGCTATTACCTCTTTGCCTGCAACACGAGATGATCATCAACATTTTTACCACACTCTTAGTTTTCACAGAAAATCTATCAGGTGTTAGTGACAGCTGTGAACTTAGAGCACAGTGTCTGCTCCTGGGTGCCTCAACCAAAACTCATGCATTGTGTCACGTGTGCACTCTGGGACAGGGGTGCTGGCACACAGGCCTGTCCAGAAAAAGCTATCCCAGACCACTTCCAGGAATCACTGGGGAAAACTGCAGAGGATAAATTGGTCCCAGTGGGTTCAACAAATCTCAGATTGCAGAGAGATTCCAGATTAATTGACAACCCTTCTTTCTTCAAGGGTTTGTGTTTCTAAGCTTTCAATGAACCATGAGTGTCTGCTGCTCATGATTACTTTGGGTTTAGACCCTATTCTGAAGGCCTGTTTTAGGACTATCTCATCATCTGGGACGAATGTCCAGCACCCAAGTGTCTCCTGCTGCCCAAGCAATTGTGCAGCCTGTCCCTCCTTTTTTTGGGGACAGGACACGAGCACGTGCCAAACATCCATCAGACAGGCAAGTGCATTGCCGGAAGGGGCTCAGACATTGTCATGATAAGCAAATACCACAGCCTACTCAGAACACAATAGAGGCTCCAGTTTATTCCTACATTATTAATGTTCCCTGAGGAGTGGCTTTATAGTGCTGACTTGGGCACTGTGGGAACACAATCTCTTCCCAGAGCTCCTCCCCACAGTATCTCCTGGTGGGATCACAGTGGAGCTTGGCCCATCCCAGAAGGGTTATACAAGGGGGCAGGACATGGCTTTCAGTACCAGCTGGGAGAGGACACCTGCAGCATGGGGTGGCAGCCCCGTGGGTGGTACTGTGGGTGGCGAATGTCCTCTCCCCTGGTTAGCAGGCTGGCAGCACCTTTCCTGATGGAAAATAACATCATTCACTGCCTTGGAGTTTGTCAGGGGGCTTTTCATCACCACTTTTTTGAATCTCTGTTGTCTGCTCCCTACATGGGAGGATGACAAGCCAGGACTTGGGCTCCCTCACCCCACAGACTGTGCTTCTGCTGTAGAGTGACACCCTTTAAGAGCTTTTAAAGGTGTTTCATCTCAGTCTCACTGTAGCCTGGTGACCACCCCAGAGTGCAGGAGCACGGACACGAAGCTGTGGGACACTGTACAGGGTGGCCTGTGCAGACTGTGGAGGGGACAGGTGTGGGGGAGCTCCTATGGATTTGTTCAAACCCCCAGCTGTTTTCCAGGCAATCCAGATACCTCCAGCCTCACAGGAACTGTGCCTCTCCCCAGGACAGTGCAGCACAGGCATCCCCAGGCACCCCCAGGCCAGGATACTGGCAGTACATGGGTCTCTTGAGGGAAAGGGAATGGCATGAAAATGGTCACAACAGGGATTCCCTCTCACAGGTCCTGGCGCTGATCCTTGCTGTGAAGGGGTCCTGGCTTGGCTGCTGGAATAAGAGTGATGCTGGAGAAAGTGCCTCTGTACCTTGGGGAATCATTTCTAAAGCTAACAGGGAGTGGAAGCCATCCTAAAATGCACCTCTCCCACCATGAGAAACAGCCTGGCAAGAGGAAGAAATAAGTGAATCTCAACAGACACGACCTGGGATGAGCTAGAGTGAGTGGGGGAAGAGGAAAGGTGGGGGGAAGGTATTGAGACAGCCTCTGCATGGTTCCACTTCCCCTTTTTACAGTCGTGTGGCAATGCCATTCATTAGGAAACATGAATCAGTGGTGTTTCCCTGCCGTGTGCCCCCCTGAGAGCTGCTGCAGTGCTCCAGGAGACCTGGACCAGCTTCTCCCTGCTCCTGCACCAGCACAGGCCGAGGGCTGAGGCGATGGAGCCACCAAGCACTCGCCCTGCCATGGCTGAGCCCCGAGGCTGTCTCACAAAGCTTTTGCCCACTGTCAGCAGGAGCAAGGCTTGGCACAAACACAGCGCTGCAGTAGAGGAAGCTGTGCTCATGCATCTTGCCCAGCAAAGGTGGAGAATGGCATTTTTGGTGTGACAAAGGCACACACACAGTTTAGGCACCTCCTGTCTGCCTAAGAGTTGTCACTGCCATAAAACCTCCGGCAGCATCAGGGTGTTTCCTTCACCAGAGATCTACAACATCTCCTCGGCTTGTCTGCAAGGAGTGAGGGTTACCCCTGCTCTCAGGAGACACAACTTGTCCTGGCTCATCAGCTTCCTGGGGAAGGTGGATTCACACCGACCCCAGCCGTGTGTGGTGAAGCGTGGATGCCGTCAGCTCCTCGCTTCAGTGCGGAGCACAGCAAGAGCGTCAGCCATGGTGATTATGTGGCTGAGTCACCAGCACGGGCTCTGAACCCGGCTGTGTCCTCTGGACATGGTGGGCCATGGCAAAATGTCACATAGGACATCCTGTAGTAGATAGAGGGGTCCTCATCCTTGGGCACTTTCCAAAATGACACCGCCCCAGGCAGATCGGGCACTTGGGTGCCAGCTTTGGAGGTGGGTGGCACTCGCACAGAAGAAGGGAAACCATAGCCAAGGTCACTGATTTCAACAGCAAATGGCACAAAACTAGAGAGGAAACAGGGTCTGGAGCCTCTGCAACCATCAGCTCTCTTCCAACACCTCAAGGGTGAGCAACCCCCAATGGAAGACGAGGGTGGCCCCATAGTGCTCCCAGTCCCCCCAGCTCCCCTGGCTCTGTGGGTGGGTAGAAAAGTCACCCCACTTGGTGTCACCTCCAAGAGCCTCTCAGTCCCCACCAGAGCCCGGTGGCGGCTGCAGCCACCAGCCCCACGGTGCCACAGGACTGTCCCCACAGGTCACACCCTCTCCTGCACTAGTGCCCTGCAGGGCTTGTTGTGGCCAGTCCTGCTGGCAGCCTTCCAATTTCAACATTTTTTCTTTCTTCCTTGAAAGAAGGCAAAGAGGGAAGCAAGGCCAGGGGTAGGGGGGGGAACGACAAAACAGAGCAGGAGGAGCTCAAACCAATGGCTTCTGACACTTTGTTTTGCTCAGGCCATCTTAGAAAGGCTTGTTTGGGAATGGGACATTTTGAAATGTCCTACTTAGATGGCAAATGCCTTATCTAGTAAAGAAAGTTAACCTCCTTCTTGTCTGAGACGCCTAAAAAAATGTCCCTTGGCTTCCTTCCACACAGCTGACGGACGACCCCATTCCAGCCCCGCGGCTGCGTGCTGGCTGCACTGTGTCCTGTCACGGGCATGGTGCAGGGGGCATGGTGGCACTGCTCTGGGGCCTGGGAGAGCAGCCAGGGTCCCTGAGGGTGGTCCTGCTTTCCCCAGTGGGGAGCTGAGGGCATGAGTACTGCCAGGGGCACAGGACAGCTCAGAGCTTGCTCCAGCTCTCCACCCAGCTGAGTTTCAGCATCTGCAGAGTGTACACAGACTTTAGTTAAAGGTCACTGACATTTCCATTGGTCACAGTCACCTCAGCCTGTTCCATCTCCATCATCTCCATCTCCATCTCCATCTCTCTCCATTTCCAAGGCAAGCCTCTTCCTCCCTCCCAGGAGCACAGCCACGTTCCCACCTTCCTCCCAGTGCCACACCTCAGGGATGGAGTTACAAACTGGCTGTCCTCTCCCATCAGGGTAACGACTGCCACAGTTCTCTGCCTGCCTGTGCTCAGCTGTGATCCACCTCTCACAGCTCCATCTGGGGGGGTTCAAAGCCAGCTCCAGCCAGTGATGGGCAGCATAGCCATCTGTCCTAGCCATGATCCACCACCTCAGCAGGTTACCCAGATGGGCAGGGGGGATCAGCCAGGCTTGGGGAGGGCCTGATCCATGTGTGCAAACATGGTCCCTGCTGCTGGGAATAATAAAGGACTTTCTGCAATTACCCCGCATGTTTTGGGAGCCAGGATTTCAAAGCAGCAATCAAGCCCTAATTGATTAAATGCTCACCACATTCCCGGGAGTGAGCTGCTGCCCCCCGGATAAATGGGAATAAGTCACAGGCAATTAGCGATTTGCCTGAGGTGCTTCTGCCTGTTGGTAATGTCTGGGCTCAGATTCCTCTGACCCTGTTAGTCATTAGACCACACATCCTCCATGCTCTCCCGGTGGCATCCCAACAGCCCTGGCAGGGTGGAAAGAGCAAAATAATCTAACTTCATCTTTATCTAGGAAAAAGTTTCCCACACTCCCTTCTGGCTCTTTTTGTTTTGATTCTCTGCAAAGTTAAAATAAATCTCGAACTGCAACTGCTGGGCTTTTTTGAACACAGTTGGTTGCTAGAGCATCGTTTGAGGGAAACACAATCTAAAGCAGAACAGTGTGTTTATTGCCAGAGCCCGGCTGGCTGGACGAGGCTGATCAAGTATTTTAAGCACCGTGTGACATTTATGCACTGCCGAAAGCAGTTGTGGTCTCTCCAAGCTTGTGGCCGCTGCTTCTCTTCCTTCTGGACAGAATCTTATGGCCTTTGTCTCCAACATTTTGATTTGCTATGCTACACAGGTCCTGATTTTCTGTTTGCTTACCCTGTGCTGTTCCTGGAGTGCAGGGGGACCAGGGGGCATCTGCCACCCCCCTGCTCCCCACTGACCACCTCTTTTGCCCACATCGGCAGTGCTAAGGGCACTCAGTTGGTATCAGTGTCCAACAAGCACTGAATCACATCTCAGTCTTCCCCAGGCCCAGCCTACAATTTGGGAATCAGTGAAGAAATCTTTGTTCTTTCATGCTTTCTTTCCCGTTAAAGCCACTCTAAACAAATGTCATCTTCTTTAGGAATGTGGTGTTTTTGAGAAGCTTTTAAGATTGTTTTTGTCTTTCTCTTGTTCCCTTTGCTATTCAGTACTATCAAAAGGGACTGGAGTGACATTAATGGAAGTTAAACACGGTTTTGACCTCCTCTAGAATGTCTAAACCAGCACTTAGTGTCTCCATCTCGCTGCTCATTAGTGTGTTTTAAAAATCCTTCCCATGTGATGCTTGGGATGAGCCGGCTGGAGGGCTCTTTCCAAGAAAGCCCTGAAGAAGCACTCTCTTTGCAGGAAAATGGATATTTTTATGTAAATGCAGCCCTTTCGCCCAGCCTGGCTGTTTTAAAGCTGTGCAGTAACCACGCAGAGAATTTCTTCAGCTGCACGCACACTGCCGGTCTGTAAACCCCTGAACTTTGCTTTGACTTGGTGTCTATTTGTTCGAGAATATCTTGACCTGCTATTCCGGCAGTGTGGGATGGAAGTGCTCCACTGCTGACATCTGGGAAGCTGGGAGGAAGGGACTCTGTCCTCCCAAACCGTGCTGCCCACGGTGCTGTGGCTGATGTGATCCCACTGTGAGCTCTGGGAAAGAGCAAAGCTCCTCCATGTCCAGAATGTACAGTGGGATCGGGGCCATCCAGCACTGAAACCCAGCTCCAAATTCTCCTCCTGGACAAAAGGATCTATTTAAGTCTCAGAGGGCTGAACATTTACCAAATTAGCACTTCGTTTTGGGATACTACAGATTTTTCAGACAGGGGAAGCTGTTGTGCTTCATTTGAAGATGTGGCCTTTAAATTGCAATTAGCTGTATCTTCACACCAATCAAAGTTGTCTCATAACCAAAGGGTGTCCTAAAAGCTGATAAAGCAGCATTCCTGACCACTGCACACATTTTTTGAGTATCTCAGTGATATGGATTTCATTCCTTGCAGTCAGCGGAAAAACCTCCAGTGACTCACGAGGGATAGGAATCCTTAGGAAAATAATCCGTGCTAGAAAACCAACACTTCCCCTCCACTATCTCTGCTTGCTGCCAGCGGGGGTGAGAGCAGCACAGCCAGACAAGGACTTCTCCTGCCCACACCGGCTCGGGTTACACTGCAGAGTAAGGAAGGCACCGCAGCCCTGCCTTCCCTGCCAGTGCAGCCCAGGACAGACGTGCTGATAGCACTATCAGCATCAGAGAACAAATCTGCATGGGAACCCAAAGAAAGGCCCTGTGTGACTGTTCTTCAAAACCTTTTTAAGTGTGATTTCCACATGGCGTCATTTACCACACCCCACCTGGCTCCACACACGGGGCCACTGGGAGACAGGGTGGAGATGTGACACCACAGAGCTGTGCTTCCTGGGGTCAGGCAGTTGCACCCCAATCTGTTCACACTTTCGTGGTGCACCTTCAATTTGTGTATTCTGGCATCTCCTTTGCATTGCTGCTGCTTCAGTACGACCCAGCTCTTTTCATGGCTGCTGTTCCCATCCTGAGCGTGGGATTGGATAAAGTGGGATGGGATGGGATGGGATGGGATGGGAGTTGTGCAAGCAGAGGAAGTCAGCCCAAGGTGTGCATGGCATTGCCACCCCAGTGGGATGGTATCTTCCTGGAAGAGCCTGTCACAGGGAAACCTTCTCCTCTGGTCGCTGGGATATGTGAAGCTGATCTCAAAATGCTGAGAGGGGTCCTCCTCCTGTGGGCTTGAGATCAGGAAGGCTTGTGGCAGTAGGAACTGAGCACAGAAGAGGTGCCAACATGACAGACAGAATGGGAAGCTGTACCTACACTCCTCCACATCACTCTACGTTGCTCCCTGGCACAGGATTCCAGCAGGATCTCCCCTCCATCCATGGGCTGTGCTTCCCTCAGGACTGGCTGCTTAGCTGCAAGCACTCCCTGGTCTTTCAAAGACAGAGGAAATCTCCCTTGAAACCAAGTGGCCTCTCTGGCTGCAGCTTTATCTTCTTCTTCCTGTTTACTGTGGAGGTCCCCAAAAGGGCTGTTTGTTCCCACCATCACAGCACCCAGTGCCTCTCAGGGATGTCAGGGTGTCTCCCACCACCCTGGGAGCTCTGCACTGGCACCTCCCTTCCCCTCTCCATCTGCCCTCACGCTGTGCTGGGCACAGCAGGTCCCCTGGAACACCCAGCAGGGCCAGTGCCTGCCTGCAGGGCTGCCCCTTCCCTGCATCGCCGTCCCACTCGCTTCCCTTCCACGTTTGGTCAAGCTCTTCATCCTGACGTTTAAAACTCTGAGCTGACCAGCCTCTAATCACATCTCAGCTCAGCTTTCCTCCTACTCTTCCTATCCTCATGGTAGCACCACAGACTCATCTATTTTGCCACTCTATTCATCTCTGGCTCCCACTCCTGCCTCCCGCTCCTCATCTCTCCAGGCTGCTCCCTCTGCTCTTGCTTTCACCTGTTGAGCAACTGGTCCATCTTCCCCACACTGCCTCAGAGCTGCCTTCCTTCAGCTTGCCTTTCACCTATGCTCCCTGCTCAGTGTTGTTTGTTCCTCTTTTGGGCCTTAGGACAAAAATATCTCCCCACCCAGGCAGCCTGAGCTGCCGGTCAGATTTCCTTGCGAGTTGTGTGAGCAATGTTGTTTATGTGCTGGGCAAATACACTGACCCAATGAGAAAGAGCAGGCAATTCCTGTGAAAACGTGTTCTCAGGTTACTGCTTTTCTTCTACCTATTTTTTTTTTTTTAATATATCATTCTCACTAGTTTAATGCTTGGTTTTTATTTCAAAGCACACAAGCAATGCCCCCGCCCTCTGTTACCAGGTGCAGGAGGTTATTGCAGTGTTGCAACTCTGTCAAAGAAAACTGCCCCCTATATAGAGCGAGATGTGCTGAAAGCCTCAAGGTCACAGCCATAAATCCTGCTCACCTCCCTCTCTCTTGTTTGCTCTCTGCTTAAGGTGTGTCAGGTGTTGCTGTGCCCCTGTTTCCTCCCTTCTGGAGGTACCCATTGGTCTTTTGTTCTGGCAGCAAAGCAGAGCAGTAAGTTTGGCCTAAACTATTGGAGAGAGTCCAGAGGAGGCCACCAAGATGATCAGAGGGATGGAGTACCTCTCCTATGAGCAAAGGCTGAGAGGATTGGGATTGTTCAGCCTGGAAAAGAGAAGCTTCAGAGTGACCTAATAATTGCAGTCTTCTAGTGCCTGAAGGGAGCTGACAAGAAAGATGGAGAGACACTATTTAAAAGGGCCTGGAGTGACAGGACAAGGGGGAATGTCTTCAAACTGACAGACAGTATGTTTAAGTTAGATATTAGGAAGAAATAAGTTTGGCATGGGATGGAGCCCCTTATCTGCTCCTCACAAACCCTCAGATGTGGCAGATCTGCTGTAGATGTGGCAGGACATGAGGCAGGAGGTGAGGGCTGTGGCACAGGATGGAGGCCATGCAGATCCCACTACTTCACCCCTCGAGGGAATCTCATGTCTCCAGCCTCCTCCACAGCGTCCTGACTGCGTCTCTGTGTCTTGAGGGGTGGATTATTCCCAGTTCCTCGTGCTGGAGTTGTTCCACTTTCCACAGGCTCTTTAAATAGCCAGGAGCCAAAGAGATGATGGCCTGGGAGCTGAGAGACTGCCTTGTGTGGTGGGACATGTTGTTTCTACCACTTGGTCTGAGAGAGGCAGATGGGTTTCCCACAGCTCTGTGCCCTGACCACAAAGTGCTGCTGCTGGGTCCCTGTGGCTTCATGACTTGCCCCTGAAATATCAGCTGCTGAAGGGGAGCTGTGTGTTCCATGGCTGATTGGAACTGTGTTTCTTGTGGATAAGCTCTCAGCCAGAAGAGAAATCCTGTGCTAATAAAGTTATAGCTTAGAGACAAGCAAGAGCAGATACAGCCTTGAGGGTCCCTGGTGCAGAGTAGCTCCCCAAAGTCCCCGAGGTGATTGAGAGGATTTTTGCACAGTCTCATTTAAGAGTTATAAAGCAGAGGAGAATTTAGCTCAGTCTCCATCCTCAGGGTGCCCTCTTGAGTCACTGTGACTTGTCTGGCATTGGCCGCAGCATCGTAAAACCATTGGCTTGAGCATGTCTGGAAGGTCCTTGGATGACATCTGGTCCCAGCCCCTGCTCAAAGCACGGCCAACACAGTTCAAACATCTCAGGGACTTGTCCAGCTGAGCCCTGAGTATCTCTAAGGCTGCAGATTACACAGCATCTCTGGTCAGCCTGGTCCAGTGTGTGACCACCCTCGCAGGGAGACAACTTTTTCTAGGACCTAATCAGAATCTCCCTCTTGCAACCCATTTCTGCTGCCTCTCTTCCTGTCACTGTGCACCTCCACCATGACACCCCCTGTCCCCCTGCCAAAGAACTCCAACTCCTTGGCTTGTGCTTTTGAAGTTCTGGCCACTGAAAATGCCAGCTGTTAATGTGGTATTTGCAAAGAACCAAGACAAGCTTCACTCTGCCTATGAGACACAAACCCAGGCACAGGAAGTTCCTCATTTGGGAGACAGATTAACTGCATGAGGCTTTGTGCCCAGCCCACCTACCTGACATGTCCAGCCCATTACTGAAGCTTGCATGGTGCAGAGATCTGCCCATTTCATGTGCCAGTCCTCCAGGAGTATTGCACCAGCCCTGCTGCATTTTATTGCCCAACAAAGTTTGGATGTTATTATCACATCCATACAGGAATATTTTGGGCATCTCCATCTGCACTGGGTTCACTGGGTTCCTGAGTAGCTACTGAAAACATTGCAATGCTCTTCAGTGTGGTGGTGAAAGGACTGAGCCCTGCAGAGTGGTGTCAGAAAGAAAGAGGTTGGGCTCTTGCCACAGAGGAAATGGGAGCAGAAGGATCAAAGTCTGTGACTAATGATGCAAGCTGTGTATCCAAAGGGTACTTCTACCCCTGAGAACACAGGCAAAGCAATAAGCCTGGCCTGGGGTTCAGACCAGGCACAACTTTGTACAAAAAAGGGAAAATAAAGGATGACAGACTCAAAATTACAGCCCTACTGGGTTCTGCCTGCTCAGAGCTGTGCAAGATCTTCACAGCTTGGACCCCAGCTAACAGCAAGATTGTCTTGGAACTACCTCTCCTTTGACTCATGGTGTTCCTGCAGGATGCCTTGACTATGATGTTACTCCTTCCTGAGAGCAATTATCAGGGAAGCATTCATTTTCACTGTTTAACACAAAGCAGACATTAAACACGCCTCGTGGGCAGGGGAGGGGAAATCAGCAGTCAGTGCTGGGTCTGCTGAGTCAGTAGGGATGTTCTCTGGGATGTGCGAAACTGGGTAGTTTCCCACTGCTTTCAGTTAGTGAGAGCACCTAAGCCCCGTGGCACTCATCCTGACAGACAAAAAAAAAAAAAAATAAAGCCACAAACTGATTTTATGTAGCACTTGCTCACTCCTTTTTCCACTGTGAAGAATTAGGCTCCTTTCAAGAAGGAGATGCCCAGCTGGAGCAGTCCAAAACAGACCCACAGTGTGAGCCAGCAGCATGGACTGGCAGGTCTGTGTGCCCTTCTTCGCTTCTCAGTGCAGGTAACCTGTGAGTGCCCATCTGGGGCTCATTTACTGCACTGGGCTCCTCCACACAACCTAGGAATGAGGGGCTTGTTCCTTCTGCAAAGACTGTGTGTCAGGGAAGCCTAATCCATGAATCAGTCTCCTTCATGACTTACTCTTGCATGGAGTAGAGGCAAAAAATGATGCTCCTTCCCAAGACATCTGTGTCAGTCCCTTGAGCCAGCAGGGCCTTAGATGTTGGGGTTATGGTGGAAGCAGAGGGCTCATACTGTTCTTCACCTGTATTTGTTCAAACTCTCTAGTCATTAAAGCAGAGATTCAGCCTGTTTGCAGATTCCTATGTCACTGCTGTTTACTGACCTGGCAAACACATCTTTGTGGCGACATGACTGCTTGATATAAAGGCTGTTTCCCCAGGAGCTGGGAGAGAAGGGAGGAGAATGCTGGATCACAGCTGTTAGAGAGGTAAAAAGTGCCCATGATGCAAAGTCTTTTGTTTGTTTGTTGGTTGGTTGGTTTTTGTGCATAGATTAATTGAAGTCAAAACCTAATGCTGGTCACTGAGCAGAACACCTAACCCAGTGGGTGGGCAGGCAACCCGCTCCAGGCTCACCACATCCCCTCTGTGGGGGTCCCCAGAGCTCCACCAGAACTTGTCCAAATCCTGTGCACACACTCTGCCAGATTTTGCAGATACTTCGTCGTTTTAGCAGGGTGAATAATGAGGATTCACCGCTCTGCTGACTGCGTGGGGCTGCTTACGCAGAAAGGTGCCGCAGTTTTGGAAACTGAAGATCACACCACCACAATCTGTTTGCTGGTGTCCACCTTCTTCCAGTGCCTCTGAACAGAGGATGGTGCTGTAGCCAGAAGCCCAGTGGCCTCAAATCAGGCAGAATACATTGCCTGTGTGCTCGGCAGTTAGCACACAATTACAGAGCAGGTAAGGGATTTCTTTGGATTCAAGGAATGGCGACGTCAGGAGCAGCTGCACTGTGATTATCACCTATAAAAAACAGCTCTTGGTGATTCCAGGAGAACAAGGAAGATAAAGTAATTATAGTTTTGGCACGGTTAGCATTGGCTGAGGGCATTTTCAGTCAAGCTGGGACAGAGACTGTGTTGTTCCTTTCCAAGGCAGTTGAGACAACTGTCCACGTTACAGGAGCCCCCTCTCCCCTTTGGAAATCCAGCTGTTGCACAGCACATGAAAACACCGAGCAGCTGCTGGGGGCCATCCACAAGAACCTGCTGGGCACTTTTAGGTGGACAGGATGCAGTTGTCCTAAACTATTTTGGACCTGGAGCACACCAACTATCCTGGCTCCAAGAGCAAATGAAAGACTCAACAGCTGTGAGGGCTTCCAAGGATAATCAACTGCATTGGCCAGAGAGCCACTAGGAGACAAAGATGAGCCATTTGGGAACCCTGGGAGGAACACTTCCCCTTAGACTGCCCCCAGGGTCAGGAAGGATGGAGGAAGGGATGAATGGGCAGTTGGTTTGCTTCTGCCTGGACATTCAGAGCTGGCTTTAAAAAATGTGAAGGAAAGCTTAGGATCCCTTCCAGAAACCTGCATGTCTAAGCAAAACTCCTACTGTGAGGAGATCCTGGAGACAAGAGCAAGGACTTTTCCTGGGAGAAGCAGCTGGCAAGGTGCATAGAGCTTCCCATGCTCGGCCTTGGCAGGAGTTATTGGAGCCCATGGAGACAGCAGGCAGGAAGGGAAGGGTCAAGGCTGCCAGGAAAGGGTTCCTCTGGAGCAGGCAGCAACAACTGAGGTGGAGGTGGAAATGTGAGATTCCATAAAGCTCTGAAGCACACTGAAACAGGGTAAATGGCACAATTTTAACTTCTAACTTTCTTCCACTTTTTGTTTGTGGTTTTTTTTGGTTTTTTTTTTTGTTGTTTTTTTTTTTTTTTGTTCTATTCCTCTCCCAAGAGCTTCAGCCAGGCACACATTTCACTGGCACTGGCGCGAACGGGAAGCCCAACAGCAATACCTGTGCCTGTGTCCAGCAGGGGTCACTGATGATTTTCTTGCTTTTAAAGCTTTTTTTTCCTCCCCCTTCTTTCTATATTTTGGGGGGGGGTCTGCCATTCCAAGAAAGCATCCATGTTGTGGGTAGGAATGCCCTGTTGGAGACAGCTAGGTGTGTGGTGAAATGTCCTCTCAAGGATGCCTTGAGCAGTGGGACAGCACCAGTGGGACAGATGCAGGAGCTGACCAGGGCAGCATCCCCCTCGCACTAGGACTGCACTGGGGCGGAGTCTAGAGTTAAACTCATGGCCAGTGGACCAGCTCTGGCTGTGAAGGTCCTGTCAAACAAGACACACTGTGCACCCAGCACAAGTCTCCAGCTCTCTCATGCTACTCCAGTGATGAAAAGTTGCTGCCATTTCTGCAGCATAGGACCCAGCCTTTTTTGTCTTAGTTTATTAGGACAACTGGTTTATGGCTCTCTGTGTTTTTATTGCATTCACTAATGGACTTTATGTAAAACAGTTCACTGATGAGACTCTAAAGGCCAGCAGCCTGCACTGGTGATGCTTCTGCAAAGTTTCCCTGTCCTTCCCAGTGATATTTGCCGGGGCAGTGCAGGAATGCTGCTCCCTCTGTGTCAGGACATGATGATACAGTGGTGCACATAAACTCCACTCTGCTCTCTTCCAATGCCAGGAAAACAGTTTGCCATTAACAATGTGCCCAAGAGAAACTGTCTTTCTGTCTACTGATGAAGCTGGGTGCAGAGAGAGTTTGTCATCACTGGAAATTCCTCAGTGAATGGCTTCAGTGGCTGGCACTGGATCACCCAGTGAACTGCACTCTGACCATGCCTTTACTATTCATTTCCCATCAGGTTTGGCCTTGGCATTTTTTTCTGATTCCCAAACTAGTGTTTCCTTTCCATAAATGTTGCTGTATGAGTACATTCTCTCTGAATGCTCCCGTGGCTGCTGTGTTATTTAACAAGACTCCTCTTCATGAAAAACAGAAAAAAAAAAAAAAAAAAGAGGAGTTCCTGAATACCTTCCTGTCTTGTGAAGATGCAGTAATAGATGTTCTCACCACAGTCCCATCCTACTTGTGGTGGTGAAGGTTGCTCCTTCCTGTACTTTGTCCCAACTACACTGCAAGCTTGTATTTACCCAATTCAATGCATGTTCTGTAAGGCAGATTATTGCACTGTCCCAAAAGCATTCCTCTTTTCCCAAAAGTACTTCTCCTGCTAACAGAGAAGGCACATATCCCTTTATGGCTTATCCCTTTGATTTCAAAGGTGAGAAACTTTTTTGTCTAAGGAAAATATTTATCAATATTGCCAATAGGCTAAAGCCTCAAGTCCCAGGTTAGACTGCCTTTGATATTACAAACCAGCAGAATAATTTCATGCTGTCAAAGGAAGGAGTATGCAAATATATTGACTTTCTTATCTAGTATCTCTTATTAACAAATGAGTCTATGGAAATGTTTGGCCATCACATTCGTTTTTATTGGCATGCAGTGAAGCAAAAAGATGTATCTGGATGCCTTGCAGACTGTGCAACTTTTTACCACCAGTTCCCTCAATCACAGATCATTCCCCCTGATGGGATGTCCCATCTGCAGCTCCAGAGTGGGGTGTTCTCACATAGACTCACCAGAAGAGGTTTTGCACTGGAACCCACTGCAAATCTATACCCATTTTGTTCTCCTTCTTCACACTCTTCCTCCTTCAATTACAAATTACAAAATTTAGAGGTTTTCATCCCAAAAAGCCCTGCTGCTGACATAAGTGACATGACTTACCCAAGTAGGAACATGCTGACTGGAGGAATTCACGTCACAGATCTCAGCTCCTATGGAAGCATCTGCCCAAAATTTGGAGATGAGTTCAGCTCCTGACTTTCTCACCCTTGCTTGCAGTGAGAATTTCTGCATAACTGGGTCTCTTCCTAATCTGACTCTCTACCTCTTATGCATCTAGAAGTGTTACTCTTTAAAATAAATACCCACAGAATATGATCTTGCTATCCCCACACAATTAGGACACCTTCTAAAAGGCATCTCTTTAGACCAAGACACCTGTCTGTCTGTCTTTACCTCCAAGATGAGCAGTGGCAGATTTAATTGTAAAGGTTTGCTCCCGGTATGTCCAACAAGACTGGGGAGCCATCTGCCCAACTGAAAAGCATAAATTAAGCAGGGAAGGAGAATCTGTGTCACTGATCTTGTGAGAGGTGACGGGTATCGACAGAGAGGAAGCAGTTTGAGCCAACTCGAAAAATTATCAAGAGCGTGAAACAGGAAGACTTCTTGAAGATAGCATGTCCTGCTGAGTGTGAGGACAAAGCTGTGTGCTCTCTGGTTGTATCAGCTGTGTAACGGGAATAGCTGTAGCTGAAGCAGGAACATCTGGTTTCCTATTTGAGGAGTCACAATCAATCTGCTCCAGTAGCAGAAACTGCTTATTTCACCCCAAACTTAAAGCTCGTGTGAAACCATCACTGGAGAATCATCTGGTTTGGAGTTGTCTTGTCAGTATCTGTCTTGTGAAAGATATTTTCAGGATGTCAACAAACAACCCCATCCAAAAAGTTCTTCCATGTTTCTTGTCATCCATGATGGCATGTATTTAGGTGCCATATGCCCTGTACTTCACTTCTCTGGAAACTCAGGGCTGGCTTGTGCCAAGAATTGCACATAAGAAATTTCCCATGTGTTATTGTTCATAGGTTCTTGCTCAGCCCCGGAACTGGAGCGTAACACACGTGTGCACATTGGAAAATAGATTGTCTTGGTGTCTCACTCACAGACTGTGAGCCCACCCACCTCCCCCACTCCTGCTCCCTTGGAGTCATTTCATCAGCTGGGACGCACAAAGCAGGAATTTTGCTAACCCTTCTCCCTCTGAAAGGTTATTTATTGTCTTTGCCTCCATCACAGCCCACGTGCAGAACCAGTGTGCAAGAATGCATCACGCATGATTCAACGCCACGCAAAAATTCTGCTGAGCTTCTCACAGCCGCCACCAATGGGAGCCTTTGTCTGGTGTGTGGCTGCAGAATGCCAACCTCCCAGTGTGTAAAATGCATTTATGTTTTGTTCCAAACAACCCACGTGCACACCCCAAACGCCAGAGGACTCATTACATTCGTGGTCCAGAAAGTGGTGTTTTGTTCTGTGTCCCTGCTTTGCCTGACTCGGGGCGAATGCGATTGGAAATGCCAGAGACGCAGCTCCCAAGTAACGTAAGAGCAGGATTACAGTTTTCCTGACACAGGAGTGGGGTGACAACAATGCAGCTGTCGTAGGAGGGGACGGATTACAGCGCATCTGACAGAGCAGCAATTATAGGAAATGTATTTGCAGGGATGGATGGGTGGAAAACGAATTAAATATGCTGCTCCAGAGGAGGACAATAAAGGTGTGTTGCAACAGTCCTCCCCCCCGCTGGAAAGCTGCATTTCTCACTTGTCCACTGGCACAAACAATCTGTGCTGCATGGCAGGAAATATCCAACACAAATATCACATCAATCTCTAAGGAAGGATACCTGTTTTCGTAACTTGCTCATTGACGAAGGGCTCTTGCTAGTGGCTCAGACAATAGGTGGATACATCAGGTTTTCCCTGTGGAATAACTGTACCACCGGCACCGCGCTGTAAACTCAACTTTTATTTTGTTTCTGTTTTCTTTCAGAGTGAGCAAAGTAGAAAAAGGGAAGGGGGAGGGGAAAAGCTCCTGATTTTTTGGTATGCAGTAGACAAATGCCATTAAAACCCTCTCAAAAGGAGCCTGTGCACATCCCATTGCCTGGCAGAGGTACAGGCAGGCACAAGCAGATGAAGCAATTACCTGGGACTCCAGGGAAGTGATTGCCTTTCCATTTCAAACTGCAGCAAGAGCACGGTGGATCTCAGACTCCAATGCATGAATACAGAAGAAAGGTGAGGGGGCCCTTATTAATTTTGTCCCTGGGGAATGATTTGGAGCTTTCCGCATGAATCACTCACCAAGTGAGGGGAGGGGAGTGGAGGCTGCAGCGAGGGGACATCAAAAGTGCCTCACTCAGGTCACTGTTTCCAGCACAGCCACCAACAAAGGACATACGTGTGTGTGCAGTGAATTCCATTGTCTCAGGATGCTTCCTGTTGGGCACGTGTCCACATCACCCACAGCTGCACGGCCGGGGCACCCCCGCATCCTATGGCACTCCTGTAAAACGCAATAGGACACTTGGGACAGTCAGTCCAAAAGGAACGAGGCTGAATTCCTTCCTGCCCTCACAGATTGTCCCTCCAGCCCAGCACGGGAGCAGACATCCAGTCCCTGCACTGGCTGAAGGATAGCTGGCAGGTCTTTCCCACGTGGGAGCACCTCATGGCAACTCCAGTGGCCGTAATGACACGGGCAACAGCCTTCAGTCTCCTGGCCTGCCCACAGGAAGGTTCCCAAACTCGTTTCCAGCTCTCCCATCGGCCTGGCAGAATTTCCTCAACTCTTTTGTTGGAATCCTAAAGAGAAAAGATCCCAAAGAGAAAAGATCCCACACAAGGAGAAGGGGAAGGATAATTTCGCAGGAATGAAATCCCCTGTGAAATGGATCATGGACATGCCTCCCTCCCACCTCTGCTCTCATATCTGAAGTCTACTTAGCTTTTTTTTTTTTGCTTTGGAAGCTGGCAGCTTCTGGCTGCTCTTACACTGCTAAACTTCCCTGATAAATTGTGGCCTAAAAAACCCCAAACAACAAAGCAACACATGAGCTTCTACAGTATGTAGGATGTTTCAGGGAGCAGTGAGAAGTAATACACACATTCAACAGAAACTGCTGGAAAAGAGTAGCAAATCTTGGGAGTTGCAGAAAGCAGCTGATGCTGTTTGACCTGCTCTCTGTCCACATTTCATCTGGGAGTGGGAGGACAACATTAAACTACAAGCACTAATCTTACAGAAAGTCCAACCTGATAGAAAAATTACATATAAGTATAAACTGTATTAAACCCAGCATGTACGTAACTGTATTTATACCAGCTGTAAGATTAACATTAATCACTTAATTTCAGTGTGAAGGATGGAGCACTTTGGCTGAGCTCAGGACACACAAAGGTATTTTCCAACTCTGCCATAGACTTGCCTCGTCACTACCATGGGCAAGACACTTCATCCTTGTAGGCTTTTTGCCCCTCCAGTAGTAAAGCAGGTAAAGTGGGGGAAAATGCATCTTTTCCTTAGCTTTTGTGCCTTTTGTCTGTGAAGATTGTATGGTCTTGGTGGGAAAGTGCCTTTTCCAAGTGTTGGTCTGCAGGCATCTGAAGTCCAGGTGGTTCTGCCCCAGGAAGGTCCCTGCCTGGCTGATCCTGACGCCAAGAGTAACAGCAGCTTAACACAGATGTGCTCAGACTCAGGGGCCTTTGGTCCTCTTCAGTCAAATTTTGGTAGAATAAGTGCTTCACCTTGCAGGATACCTTGAAGATGGATGTTTAAAGAGATGTAAACAAAGTGACTTTCATCTAAATTTAAATAGGCACATTTAGATTACAGATGTGTATTCCCTTTTACTACCATCACCACCTTTGGCTATTAAGCTTGATTGGAAAAAACCCAAATTCAAAAGCCATTGTTCCATGCTGGCTGTTTACCTGCTGCATTTTATTTACCCTGGGCAATGGAAATAACCTGTCCCACTTCTCTTTTTCTACATAATTTTTTCATGTATTTGTTGCCAGCTGTCAGTCAGGCTCACGTGCCCAGGCACAGTGGAGCACTGTAAGAGTGACAAACACGGAAGGGAAATGACTACAATGAAACAGACACTCTCAAGGGCATAGACCACCTTGTTTGTTCTGTGTTTGTACTTCCCTTTATACAAACAAAGACACTCAGAGCCTTGGCATTAGTGGCAAATTTTGTACCACATTATATTTAGGAGAGTGAAGAACCCCAACAAACCTGGTGGTGACCGCTTCAGAAGCAGTTTCCTAGCCCTAGAAAAGGAGGAATGATGAAGAGAAGGTCTGTGTCCCTTTATCCTGCAAGACAAGCTCAGTGTATTATGCCAGTGAGATGTCATCGCCTTGTTAATGATGAAATGTCATAAACCTTAATGACAAAGATCATTGTTGTGATGGTAATTATGTAACCGTGATGCAATGTTATGACCCAAGACATTCCAGTGGTCTGAAATATATTTGTGGATACCATTGTGGTGCCTCAGTGAGGACATGCTAGCTTTAAAGTATTTTTGCCAAAATTGCAGTGGCAGCCCAGATTTTTTCAAATTCAAAGACACTTTGAAGTCACACTATAAACAGTCATGCACCATTTTTTTCAAGATAATACCTTTGTCTTTGAAATAAGCCTACAAGTATTTTAGTTGGTTATGTCATATTCTTTACTTCAAATGTCAGTATACTTTTTGTAATGTGACACCTCCCATTTCACTTCTTTTTAGGCCAGAGTCTAACTTGGTGTGAGCAGAAGCAGCTCTATTGACCTCAGCAAGGTTTTACTCAATTAAATTGTATAAAATAGTCAAACAAATCTGACTTTCAAAATAATCACACTGGTATTTTCTAGGGGGAAAAAAAACCAAACCCAAACAAACAACCACCCCAACAAACAAACAAAAACACCAAACCAAACCACTCCCCCCCCCAAAAAAAAAACCCAAAAAAACCCCCCAAAATCCCCAAAACCAAATAACTACAGCTGTACTGCAAGTAGTGCCCCAGCAAACCTGCCACATAAAGCCAGGCTAGCTTTAACTTTAGCTGTGGAGGGTGAATTGGGTAGAAAGGAATGTCTCCACTTCTTGGTTTGTTTTCTTTCTGCCAAGTGAAGAAAGTTGTTATTGTTGTTAGTGTGTTTTGAAACTGATAGAAAACGCTGAGTGAAATGACTAAAGGCTGAATTGCTGGAAATACCTGCGAGGTGAGTTCTGGAAGGCATCAGCCTCCATGTGTATTCCCACACACAGATCATGCTGCCCTCAGGGAGGGAGCACAGAGCTGCTGCAATGGAAAAACTTAGCAGCTGTGTCCTCCCAGTTTCTCCCTCTTCCTAGAGGAATCAAAGGAACATCCTCGTGGATATGCTCTGAAAAGTGCCCCTCCACTCTCCTCGCTTTCCTTCCCTGATTATGAACAAGCCAACTCTGTAATTACACCTCTCCCGACCACGGATATCATGGAATCATCCAAGGTGACTCCTCGTCCAGGATATCTAAAACACCAGAGGGCAGCAAAAGTGTTAAAGCAAAAATTGCAAAAGCCTCAACCTTCCCAACAGCAGCACCTCTCTGAGCTGATAAAACTCGACTGGGTAAGAGGTTTGTGATGCCTTCACAGCATTCAGAGTGAAAGTGGCAGAAAAACCATGCAATTATGACACTACCAAAATTGTGCAATGGTTACTTCTGAGCGGTGCTGCTGGAAGCTGTTTTTACCTGGATGAAGGAAAATGGAAGAGAACCACCAAAAGGCTGCTGAGAATAATAGATGTAGGGGGTCTTTAATTCCCAACAAATGATACAACAGTGTTATAACTTTAGAAATTAGGTGGTGCCTCCTTCACTGCAGATGCTCTGGAACAGAGGTCCCTATAAGTACCTTCCACAGGGAGCAGCACTTGCCAGTCCTTCTTGCCTCTTCCATCCAAAGCAGGTAATTAATATCAGGGTGGTGGATCCTCCTCAGGTGAGGTCTTACACTCTTCAGGAAGTCCCATGGCACAGATGTCCACCTCTCCTTAGTATGGGAAAAGTGTGAGATGTTGGGAAGAGCACCAAATCCAGCTGTCTTCTTCCCATTTTGGAAGAAGGAAATTCTGAGTCCTTTAAAAAGGAGTAAAAATGTTCCATTCCTAGCTGAGGCTGGATGTCTTTGAGTGCTCTTTCTAAAAAGACCAGCTCTATTTGCCATTCTAAAACACTTAATCAATTTCAAATGAAAACAGCAACTATAATTAAAGGGAGGAAAATCCCACCACAGCAGAGGAACCATTATTAAGGTAATTTTTTTCTTTATAACTCCTGGGGCACTGTTCACATGCAGCTGCTACCGTATGTGCTGTTTGTGCGTCACCTCCTCTTCATGAGCTCCACAGAGAATATACTGTTAGCTTAATAATAACAATAATAACAATAATAATAAGTCAGCTTTTCATGTGAGTTAGTCAAGGCACTGTGTAAGCACTAATTGAATGCTACAATAGCCCGGGCTGGCTCTGTGCTATTCTCCTCTTTACAGCACATGCCACAGCAGTCCCATGACTTGGGTCACACCATGTAAGCAGCTCCTGTCCTTCAGCTCCTGACCACCAGCTCTGCCCTTTCCCAGCTCCATGCAAGCCCTGAAGAATGCCTGCAAGCATTGGGACAGCGTGGGTTTTGTGTATAAACAAACTTTGGGTGTTCATTTAAGGTGTTATTTCTCCATTTTTCTAAGAGAAAGAGCCTGCAGTGTGAACACTAAAACTTCACTAAAACATCCTGATGAATCTCTCTCAAGTATGTTGATGATACACAGCTCATGGATCATGTAATTTGATTTATGCAGAGCACCACATCTCCCTCATCCCACCTTTAAATTTACAAAAATGCACAAGAAGCTTGCTGTCCTCCCCTAGCAGGTCGCTCTTGAACCCTTTAGGAGTCATTCAGGACCTTAAGGAGAACATCAACAACAAGTGAAAACCACCTCAGAATCCCAGAAATGTCAGGGTTGGAGTGACCTCTGGAGATCATCCAGTCCAACCCCCTGCCAAGGCAGGGTCACCTGGAGCAGTGACACAAGGACACGTCCAGGTGGGTTTGGAATGTCTCCAGAGAGGGAGACTCCACAACCTCCCTGGGCAGCTGTTCCAGAGCTCTGCCACCCTCAACGTAAAGAAATTCTTCCTTGTGTTGAGGAGGAACTTCTTGTGTTTTATTTTACAGCCATTGCTCCTCATCCTGATACTGGGCACCATCCTCTTGACACCCACCTCAGAGATATTTGTATGTATTGATTAGATCCCCTCTCCATCTCCTCTTTGAAGAGATTTTTACTGAGTGCTTTGAAATTTTTGGCGTGAAGCAGAGCTGTAACTTTTCCACCTTATTTCCAGCAGTCTGGCAAATCCAATTTGCATGGTGTCCCTGGATGGAAGAGGAGGGTCATTTCCCAGTGTGCCATGGGCTGTGATGGTCAGGGGAGAGGCTCAGACTAAGAGGGAGAGTTTTCCAGTCAGAAACCCATCTGTTGACTGAGGAATTACCTGTCTGAAACGAGCATAGACTGACTGCAATAGAGAAGATAAAGCTGAAAAACAGATGTGGCAGGCATCATTCAAGACTTATTTTTGAGACTAGATTGGAATTTGACTCCAAGTGCACAAACATTTTGGTCACCTGCTGTGTGGAGGCTAAAGATCTCCCTGTTTGAACCCTGTGCATCTGCTGTTCCACATTTGACCTTGAGAGGAGTCTCTTGGCTGATCAATCCTAAACAACCTCCATAAACCTTGGTGTGCCAAAGGGAAACTTCCCAGGCCTCACTTCCAGATTGACCAGAGATAACGGCACTGAAGGTGGATTCTGAGTGTAGAGTTGCAATGGTATCACAGGGCTGCATAAATATATGGGACATGGACCTACTGGAGAGAGTCCAGAGGAGGCCACCAAGACGATCAGAGAGATGGAGCACCTCTCCTACGAGCAAAGGCTGAGAGGATTGGGATTGTTCAGCCTGGAAAAGAGAAGTTCAGGGTGACCTAATTGCAGCCTTCCAGTGCCTGAAGGGATCTGACAAGAAAGATTTACAAAGGGCCTGGAGTGACAGGACAGGACAAGGGGGAATGGCTTCAAACTGACGGAAAGTAGGTTTAGGTTAGACACTAGGAAGAAATTCCTTACTGTGAGGGTGGTGAGGCACTGGAACAGGTTGCCCAGAAAAGCTGTGGCTGCCCCATCCCTGAAGTGTTCAAGGTGAGGTGGGATGAGGCTCTGAGCAATCAGGTCTAGTGGAAGGTGTCCTTGCTCATGGCAGGGGGTTGGAATTCCAAGGATCTTTACGGTCCCTTCGAACCCAAACCACTTTGTGATTCTATATAGATTTTATATATACATGGCGTCTATTATTCCTTCTGTTGCTGTCGGTGCCCAGCTGGTGGACCCAGAGGGCTGCTGTGCCCAGATCGGGGTGTCCCCAGCCCTTGAGGGAATACTCTGCAGCATCCCTCCAGCACACCCCGGAAAGCAGGGACAGGGAAACCGGCCTTGCGCAAGGGAAGGCGGGTCCGTTTCCTGCTGCAGGCACCAGTGCAAAGGGCGGGCATCCACAGCCGCCCTGTGCCTTGGGATCGGGAAAAACGCTCCCCTGCAGGGCTGCAGCCGCACTTTTCCCCACTGCCAGTGGGACTTCCCCATCACACTGCGCTAGAGGTGCCTCGGTGGCTGGGGACACCGGGGCTCGGCACCCCCGCCGGCAGGACTGACACCGGGGGGTCACCAGCCCCAGGTGCTGTCGCCGGGGCGGTGCCGCAGTCGCGACATCCCCGCGCTGCGGGGACGCCCCGTCGGGAGCCGCCGCCGCGCCGCGCCGGGGAGCGACCCCGCCGGGAGGGCCGGGCCGGGCCGGGCCGGGCCGGGCCGGGGGGTGGGCAGGAGACCCCCCGACCCCCCCCTCCATCCCTGCCTCCCCCCGCCCTGAC
>NW_024581714.1:0-62024 GCF_017639235.1 Corvus kubaryi
GCGCGGCCGCGGGGGGAGCGGGGCCGGCGGCGGCGCGGACGGGGCGGGCAGGGCCGGCGGAGCGCGGCTGACGGGCGCTGCGGTGCCGTGTCCGTGCAGGTGCTGCGCGGATGCTCCCGTCCTGAGGCGCGGCCAGCGCTGCCCGCCCCCCGCCTGAGCCATGGTGATCATGTCCGAGTTCGCCTCGGCGCCCGCGGCCGCGCACGGCCAGCAGCGGCCCCTGCGAGTCGGCTTCTACGACATCGAGAGGACCCTGGGGAAAGGCAATTTCGCCGTGGTCAAGCTGGCCCGGCACAGGGTGACCAAAACGCAGGTGGGTGAAGAGGGGGCAGCTCTGTTGGGTGACCGAAACGCTGGCGGGGCGCGGGGAGGGAGCGCGGCGGCTCCGCGCAGCCCCGCGGGCTCTGCTTCCTTCGCACGCCCCCGGTGATGCCGCGGTTCGCAGGGGCTGCAAGTTTTCCCGCTAGGTAAAATTAAAACTCAGCAAGAATATATGCAAAAAAACCCAGCCCAGCGCCCGCAGTTCTGAGTGCTACTGTAGCTTCGTGGAGTTACTCTTAGTTTGCTAAAAATGCCCTGCAAATAAAGGATCTCTTGAAGACTTGAGATGTTTTGGGTTATTTTTTTTCATTCAGTGTTCTTCAAGAACAAAGGACTTGGGGTGTTATTTGCAGAAATAATTTTTTCATGGGCGTGCAGCCGTATTTATACTTATAGTGCATGTCAGAATCGCCTCAGCCGCTACAGTAGGAGATAGTCTGTTACAGGAATCTGTTTTTCACTGGTATGGGACGGATTAAAAGATTTACGGAATCCTGTCCAGTGCTAATTTCTGCAGTTGTGTTCGCTACCTTACGTGTAATCCTTTGACGTAGAAAAGAAAAACGAAAACATTCTGTTCCGCGAATTCTGTGCGGTTCAGAAAAACAGAATCAGCTTTGTCAAGTCCGTACTTTGAAAGCTACTTTAAAAGCTACTTTACTTGGATTTTGTGAGTGATGTGTTTGTGCTGGGGTGTGTATTTTTTTTTGGTTGTTTTTAAGATATTTTAACAGTGAGAGTACCTGTTTTGTAATGTCTGGGTTTGTATTATTTAAATTTGCAGGTTGCAATAAAAATAATAGACAAAACAAGGTTAGATCCAAGCAACCTGGAGAAGATTTATAGAGAAGTTCAGATAATGAAGCTTTTGAATCATCCCCACATTATCAAGTTATATCAGGTAAGAGTTCAGCTTTGAAGCGCAGCACGTAGATAAAATACGCTTGTGGTCTTCTCTTGCAGGTGATTTTTATATCCAATATTTGCAGAGAATGCTATTGAAATTCTTTTTGAAAAGCAATAGAAATAAACTGGGTGTCTTCAAAGTGGTTCTTCATTCTTTGAACAAGATTCTGGTACATTAGACAGCTTTTTGACAAAATGCACTGTAAATTGACAATTGAAACCAGGCTGACGTTTGTTTCAGATTGAGGAATGGGTTATCTGAACTTATATGGTTAACTTGCCTTTCCTGTCTCCTCTGCTTTTCCCAGTTTAGAGGACTGGAACTTCTTATGTGCATTAGATAAGAGGAAGACTTAAACTCACGTTTGGTGGTAGAGAGGGAAGCACTGAAGTTGAAGGGAAGGGATTTAAAGTTAACTAAAGTTAACCGGAAGGGGTTTAAAATCACCAATAATTAAACCAAATTAATCTAAGTAGGAAGTCTAAGTGGAAATTTAATCAAAGAATTCGATTAGTGAAAAAGGAAAAGGTGGTAAATGTTGGTATCTTAGAATATGGCAAAAAATTACCTGTTTGGTTGTTCTGTTCCAGTTTGTGTAGTTTGTAAAGTGAATTTTAAGTATCTTTCCCCTGCAGAGTTTCACAGCATGAATTTTGGCTTAGATTTGTTCAGTTTCTGCACTGATGGATATTTTTAACCGTAGGAACAAATGAATGTGTTGTGCAGAAAACAGGATCACACTTGCCTTGTGAGCAAGGACTGCTTTGCAAATTCTAAATGTTAGATCTAAGTAGCCTTTGGTGTACGTTCCTCTTAATCATCTCAAATAATGCCATGTGGATTTAGGAAGAAGATGACAGAACAGTTTGGGTTGGAAGGGACCTTTAAAGGTCATCTGGTGCAAGCCCCTGCCATGAGCAGGGCAGAGGTATCAGTCTCTCTGGACCTGTCTAAAAGGGCACGGGGAGGAAAGGTGGAGATGGATGAAGCAGCAGGTCTGAAAGTCCGTGTGCAGTAGTAAACAGTATTATCAGCTGGAATCTTACTGCTGGGTTTGTTGGCTTACAAAAAAAAAGAAAAGAAGAAAAAAAAAAAGAACAAAAAAGTTTAATTAACATGTATGGCTGAAGAGCCAGTAAGGCAGGTGCTTAGGAAAGGCATTATTTGAAAGACCTTGACACACATGAAGTGTTTGTATTTATAGTGTTACCCATCATAACAAAAATGATTCTGTGTTAACAGCTGACGTCAGGGGTGCCCATGGGGCAGTATAGGACATACAGAAACATTCTAACAGTTTGGTTCAGTTCATTTCAGTGGAATGATGTGGGTGAAAATACTGTTGCAGAGCGTTTAGAAAAGCAGGTTAAATTCCATCTCGTTGAACCACTTCACTTGATGCAGCAAATGACGTTGGTAGTGGACCATAATTTCTTTTCAGTAAAGTTTTCTTTTCTTTGTTGTTGTAACTGATGCTTTACCTGTTTGGTGGAGGCTGAGAAGCAGGGATGGAATTAGATGACATACCAATGTAGGGTGTGTGTTCTTGTATTATTATTTCATCATTGTTTTAGTTTCAGCACCGCGTCTTAATTGCATCCAGCTGGCAACTTTCCCAGAACACTTTCCTTCAGTTTTTTAAACTGGGAACCTCTCTTCCTTTGCTCCTTGTTTGTTTATTTTCATTTCATGTCTGTGTGTACTTGTAGTGAGGGGAGGAAAGAGTCTTTGAAAAAGGTTACATGTTGGGAGCCTGGAAGTTACAGCCTTTGAAGTAGAATTGAGGTTTTTTGGATTGTTAACCTGTTGTGAGCCTCCTCCTTCCAAAACAAAATATCTGCTCCTTGAGAGGGAAATGTTTCCAGGGAAATGTTGTATTCCAAAATCTGAAATGCAACATTTGAAAGATGTGCTGTGGTAACTGAAGATGAACCTCGAAATGCTCAACATTTCTCATTCATTGTTTGGATTTTAGTTCTTTTTTTTTTTCCCTTCAAAGGCAAAAATTGTGAAATATCAAAGCAAGTTGATACTAGATTGATAGGCAATATATTGACAGGTGTTGATGTGCATCAAGCACTGCTGTTACACAAACAGCAGCCTGTTATCACTTGCACAGGAGGCTCCCCATGTCCCAGCCAACTCCAAACAGGAGCAGGGGATCTGATACCACTTCTTGCTTTGTCCCGGTTGCAGGTCTCTCTGCTGATCTGAGCCCCCACCAGCCTTGAGACAAAGACGACTTTAGATAAACTTTTAAGTGTCTTTGCATGTTCAAAGTATGTCACATTAATTGTAAAACTATATATGCAAAAAACTATATATAACAAAAGGGGAGTGTATAAAATTATCTAAACACTCGTCTACTATCTTATGGAGATTAGGTAGCATGGTAATGGTGAGAAGAACAATGGCCTGGGAAACCATTGTATAATGTAGGCACATAAGCCTTGATTTGTTATCTTTATCATTACCAGTTTGCCTGGAAAGAGAACTGTGGTGCAATATTAGATGCCTTTACTGCCAGCTGCTGCAGCAAATATAAATTTGAATGGATATATTTGAGAATTCACACAGAAGAATAAATGAAACTATAGAGCTCTGCTTTTTTTTTTTTAATCGTGTCTTCTTGTGACTTCACAGGTTATGGAGACAAAGGATATGCTGTATATTGTTACTGAGTTTGCAAAGAATGGAGAAATGTTTGGTAAGTCCTCACTGATGGAGCTCACAGTTCCTTAGATTTAGAAACCATGCCTTTGTCATTCCTGATTAACAGACATATTCTGATTTAAAACCCAGGGCTTGTGCTGTCAGCTGTCAAACAGCAAGTGCAGCACCTGCAGGATTATGAAAAATTTCCTGGGGGTGTTTCTACATCCTCTCTGATTTTGTCTTGCAGATCACCTGACCTCCAATGGGCACTTGAGCGAGAGCGAAGCGCGGAAGAAGTTCTGGCAGATTCTCTCAGCGGTGGAATATTGTCACAGCCACCACATTGTGCACAGGGATCTCAAAACAGAGAACCTCCTGCTAGATGCTAACATGAATATCAAATTAGCAGGTAATAGGAAACAGGAGGTCACTTCATAAAGAACATCAGGCATGTAGTCACATTGGGTCTCCCTAGGATGATCCTAGAAGTGTATTTGTGTTTGTGTAACTGAAAATGAAACAGTAGTCACAGATATTTCTCAGAACAGATTTTGTGAACTGAAGGGAATAGCTTAAATGAATGGGCAGAAAACAAAGCAACACATCTGTTCCTTTCTATCCATTTTCTGCTACTTCTGAAATATTAGTGGTCGAGTGTTGTTTTCTTACCCCAGATTTTCACCTTTGTTTCAGACTTTGGCTTTGGAAACTTCTACAAGTCGGGAGAGCCCCTCTCCACTTGGTGTGGAAGCCCACCCTACGCAGCTCCAGAAGTTTTTGAAGGCAAAGAATACGAAGGACCTCACCTTGATATATGGGTGAGCTTGCTCTTCCTCAGAACCTGCATTTCACACTTTGTGAGGGTCTGTGGGCCTTCAAAATCGTCATTTTTCCTGGAGTCACTCATGTGCTGTGCTGTTTTCTATTGGCAGAGCCTTGGGGTGGTTCTGTATGTCCTTGTCTGCGGTTCTCTGCCTTTTGATGGACCCAATTTACCAACCCTGAGGCAGAGAGTGCTGGAGGGGCGGTTCCGCATCCCGTACTTCATGTCTGAAGGTGCTTTTTTTTTTTCAGATCCTTAATGTTAGAACAGGTGCTATAAAGGAGTAGCTGTCCTGTTTGCAACTGGCAATTACTTTGTCTTTATATATTCAGTAGTTTCTGTAGGGCAGAACACGTTTTCTTTTCTGGGATCTGCTTTATGGTGCATCCAAAAGGCTGTAGTTTCCTTTCTTTGAGTATCCCTATGGATTTACAAAGATACTTGACACCCTAGCTGGAGAAATAATCACTCAGAAAAGAGAGAAAATGGGGTTTTAATGAGACTAGGCTACAGTGCTGAGATGGGTGTAGTTCTCCTAAGGTATTTTAGCTATGCAGAAAGGGTGTATTCCAGTGTGGCTGTGCTGCCAAGGAGAGCAGAAATAGTGGGACTTCGCAGTGTTTCCTGAGAACTCCAACAGTCTGATGAGAAACATGAAACTGAAGAGTGTTATCACCTCTCTCTGATTTGGTTTCAAAACCGAGTGAATGTGCCTCTGTTGTCACGTGGAGATTATCTGCTGAAGTCTGAAGTTTATCAATTGTAGCCATGAATAGCTTTATTTCCTGGTTACAAGTAAATCAGCAGTATATATGGACCAGGAAGTTGTATGGGATGGGGTTCTGTACTACATTCTGACCTATTTTATGTAGATGTAATGCCATTAAACCTGCATCCTCTGAAAACCAGCTCTTGTACGAGGTGCAAGGCCACCTGATATCCAGTACAGCTTCATTTCCTGCAGTGAGGTGTTGTTTTTATGATATGTATGTGGACATCTCTTGTGCTGTCTGGAATATTTGATAGTCAGATCAGGCATCAGCCACTCCTAAACCTTTAATTCCTGTTTTAATAGGCATCTTAAACTTGCTGGGAAGTGTTGTTAGCAGTGACCTGGGGCTGGGATGTTATTTTTACCCCTTGCTCATGAGTTTGTCTTTGTCACCCAGACTGTGAAACACTAATCCGACGGATGCTGGTTGTGGACCCAACCAAGCGGATAACCATCTCCCAAATAAAGCAGCACAGGTGGATGCAGGCTGACCCCACCCTTCAGCAGCAGCAGTCCTTGTCCTTCTCCATGCAAAACTACAACTCCAACCTGGGCGACTACAACGAGCAGGTCCTCGGGATCATGCAAACCCTTGGCATTGACAGGCAGAGGACTGTAGAGGTGAGTTCTTGCCCTTTAGATTCTTCTTCAGTGGCTACCGGAATGCCAGTGGTGCAGTCATGTGTCATTTAGTGACTGGCCTTAATCTGGTGTCACAGCATAAAATCTTCACCGCCCTTCTGGATTTTGCTTTTTTTTTTGAGCGTGCTACCCTGAGCCCTTAGTGATGAGTTTTGGCTGCTTATCTCCTGAGTTACCTGTAACTCAGAAGGCCCTTCCAATGTCTTCCAGTCTCTGCAGAACAGCAGCTACAACCATTTTGCTGCCATTTATTACCTGCTCCTGGAGCGCCTCAAGGAGTACCGGAGCAGCCAGGTGTCCACTCGGCCGGCAGCCGGCCGGCAGCCGCGGCCCAGGAGCTCCGAGATCACCAACACTGAGGTGAGGAGAGGCACCGGGGCCTTTGGATCTCCTTTCTGTGTAACTGCCAGGCTTCTGAAAACCAGTTCTGGCAGTGGTGCTCTCTGACAGGACACAGCCTGCTGTTCTTCAGCAGGAGGCTGAGTGAATATTAATGCCCTGTTTCCTAGGAAGTGACCGCGGGTCATGTCATGGTCCAAAGAATAGTCTGCCTCCAGTGCAGGTCAATAATGAGCCACAAGATTAGACTTCTCATGGAAATCTGCCCTCTTAGGCATGGCTTGGTTATGCTTCTTTGTTGCATATCCTGTAGGTTCCTCGGAAGAACTCCATGAGTCATTTAATGTGTTTTTCTGACATTCTTTTTATTTTCTTCGCCCCCACCCTCTTTAAAGTGTGGTTTGGGTGCCTTTGCAAATTGCACTTCCAGTTAAATTGCCTAACTTAGGAGGAGGAGTTCTGTGTTTGTGTTGGCATTGATGGATTAGCTTTGTTCGTTTTCATAGAAAGCATGAGGAGAAAGCTTGCAGGGAAGGTAGCTCTGAGATTCTGTGACTCTCCAGTATCTGAAAAGTCATGTGGAGCAGTGTGTGTGATGGCTTCTGTGCATTGCTCTCTCTCCAGATGCCTCAGGACAGTCTCACTAGTGAAACCCTTCGATCATCTCTGCTTTACCAGCAACCTCAGAGCCTGATTCAGCCATCCTTGCAGGCTGAAATGGACTGTGACATAAGCAACCCATTACAGGTTGGTGTTCCCAGCTAAACTGTGCATTGCTTCTTTTTTTCCGCTGTTCTGCCAATCCAAAACAATGTTTGTGACTGTTGTTGTCTCCCTCCTACGTTTTGTTTGGCATTTGGGCATGGTGTCACCATAGCCTCTCAAACAATATTCCTACTGAAGACATGCCACAGAATTGTGGAGAGTATTAAAAGGCAGTTCAGAAATGAGCAAAAGACCCTGAAGTCTGTGATCTGGCATGTTTTCCAGCCTGTGTTCTTCCCTGTGGATACCAACTTCAATGGGCTCTTCCGGAACCGCTCCATCTCCCCAAACAGCCTGCTGGAGACCACCATCAGTGAGGAAGTGAGGCAAGAGAAGGAGCTGGAGGATGAAATTAAGGCATATGACCACCCCATCTGCATCCCCAGCAACACCAGCAGGAGGCACACCCTGGCTGAAGTGACCACCCATTTCTACCAGCACGTCCCTCCATGTAAGTAAGTCTGGGAGAGATGAAGGGTGTCTGTAGGCAGAGGAAAAGAGCAGAGGAGGAGTGCCATAGAGCCCAAATGATGAAGGAGGATGTGCTGATTTTACCTTGGCTGGGGTAGGAAAGCCTAGAAAAGAGGTCTGCCCTCCCCAGTTCTGTCTTCCTACAGGTAAGCAGGGCCCTTAGGGAAGAGAAGTTGTACTGTTGTATTTCATCTAGATCTCTTCAGAGGGGAGTGTGCTCACAAGCAGGACACAAACCTGGCCTGCTTGCTTCCGCTGTTGTACTGGGGGAGGAGAAAGTACCTGAATTTAACAAAAAACTTCTTCTCACTAATCGTGTTTGGTACATACGCAGACCCTGTGAACCAGCCAATAAGCACAACTGTTCACAAAACAATAATCCTGGTTGTGCTAAAGAAATGCTCTGTGCCTGATCCAGCACAGCCTGGTGATGCTGGCGTTGCTGGCAGAGCCCTGCCAGCTGGACAAGAGCCCAAACTGAGGTTATTTGTTGGTGACCCCTTGCTGGAGTCAAGCCCTGGGACAACACGAGTTGCTGCACACCTCTCCAGCTTGCGGCTGTTTATCAGTGCCAGTGTAGGTGGGCAGAAGGCTCTGATGTCATGTTTGTTCCTTCCTGGACTCATCTTGGGAATGTTCTCTCTCTCCTTCCTTCCCCTCCATAGGTATAGTCATTTCCTCCTCTGCCAGCCCCACAGAGGGAACTAGTTCAGACAGCTGCCTTACTTCATCTTCAAATGACAGCTCAGTGGCCCTGAGCAGCTGTTTGGCAGGTCAAGTAATGACGGGGAGCCCGGCCACAGCGAGGATGACGTCGCCTTTCCTCGCTTCCCAGTCTGACGCTCCCGTGTTACAAGCCCAGGGCTGCATGGGAGGTGCTTCTCTCCTGCCTGTCAGCTTCCAAGAAGGAAGGAGAGCATCTGATACCTCATTAACTCAAGGTAATGTCTTCCTGACTTTGTTGCTGAGGAATTGCACCCTCCCAACAGCCACTGGGAAAGGGTAGGGTGCAGGGAGACTTGCTGCCCACGCTGAGGCCGGACACCTGGATATTCTGCCTCTTGTCTTCCCGGGCCCTGAGGGAGGGTGGGATGCCCTGAGGAAGGTGCCTGGAGGAAAGGTTCCCAGACACTGATGCAGCCTGCCCATGGAGATATTTCTGCTGCCGTGAGTGGGATGGCAGGCTCCACCTTCCTCCTAAAATATGGAGTGCACAACGTCACGATTTCTCTCCGGCTTTTCCTTTGCTGTGCATGTTCATCCGCACAAGGGTGCAGCTGTCCCAGTCCCTGTTCCATTCCCTAAATCCTGTTCTGACCACCAGGCAGAGGGTGAACGTGAACTGGAGTCTCTTGTAGCCCAGTTCTCACACCCAGGAGGGCAGTGCCCAGAAAGGCTGATCTGTACTGTAGGCAAACGCTGAGGAGGATTAAAGTGCATTTCTTTTCCTCGTGTCCCACAGGCTTGAAGGCTTTTAGGCAGCAGCTGCGGAAGAATGCTCGAGCCAAGGGGTTCCTTGGCTTGAATAAAATCAAAGGCTTTGCTCGGCAGGTGTGTCAGTCCTCCTCCTCTCGGGCAGCAAGGAGTGCCATGAGCCCTTTCCAGCACACACAGCCCAACACCTGCATGTACAGCAGCAGTGGGAGCAGCAGAGAGGGGAGAAGCCTCCTGGAGGAGGTGCTGCAGCAGCAGAGGTGAGGGAGGAGCTTTGCTGTCTTTTCGTTGGGTTTACTTTGGGTTAGGGGTAAGCAAGGAGGGGTAAACACAACAAAAGAGGTTGGGGGTTTGGTCACTGGGGGCTCCTGTGCTCCATCTTTTCTGTGTGGCAGTGGGTAAACTGCTTGGCTTCCTTTGTGGCTTCCTGCCCTGGCACATGTAACACAGGATGTGCAATTCCACTCAAAAATCTCGATGTCCAAATATTTGGAGGTTGCTGAATTGAGAAGCAGTTTGGTAGTGTGGGGGAAAACATTGCTTCTCCCTACTGCAAGCTGTGTTTTTCTTTGTTAGTTTTGGGAATGACTTCTTTCCTCCTCTGCCTCCTCCTGTAATTTTCCCATGGCAAGGAAGCGAGACCTTGTAATTTGGAAAAGTTACAGCCCACAAAGGAGGCACAGTTCCAGTGGCCTCAAATGTCATGTGTGGTGGCACCTCTTCGTTCCCAGAGAAGCAAGATGGAAAATTGAGCTTCCGGTTTATCTGCACGCATTGTCTCTAGAACATCTATTATTAGGTGGCCAAATCGTGACCAGATAAACTTGGTTGTGATAGTTGCCCTCTACAGAATGAGGAAAAACCTGGCATGGGCAGCTTGCTTTGATTGTACTGGCTGGGGTAAGGAGGGGTTTGATCGAGAGAAGGGAACAAAGGGGAAAGTTATGATCAAGGTTAGGGGCAAGAAAGGAAGGAATAAAGCATGAAATTATCCTAGCAATGCAAATTAACCTCTTCCCCCTTGGATTTTGTCCAGAATGCTCCAGTTCCAGCATCACCAACTACTCCAAACAGCTTGTCCCCAGACTTCCCAGACATCTGCAGCAAGTGGCATCCCCTCCTCTGACGGGCCAGGTACCTGCAAAGCCTCCAACTCCATTCTGCTGTCAGAGCTGCAAAGAGAGAACTCGTTTGAGCTGGCCTTTGCTGGCAGCAGCCAACTGCTCCAACCTCATTTCTTTGGCGTGAGTGTGTCTCCGGTGTCGTCGGCCGCTCACCTGCTGGACACTCACCTGTACATCAGCAGCAGTGTCCCCCCGCTCGCCGCCACCTTCTCCCCGCAGCAGAGCTTCTCCGCGCCGTCCCCGAGCTACGACGCCGTCGCTCTGCAGCACGGGGACTGTGAGATGGAGGACCTGACTTCCAGCCAGCTGGGGAAGTTTGTGCTGGTCAAGTGAGAGCTTCAGGCTGCTCTCGTTGCGGGGAACTTTCAGCACTGTTCCGTGGCTGGCTGGCGGCGTGGGGACGAGTGACTCTCAGAAGCAATAAATTTGGAAGTATGTGAAGAGGCTGTCTGGCTCAGAAAGCTGGCAACTTTATAGGACTGAAACAAGCAATATGTATGTCTTTTTGCTTCTACTATTCTTGCACTGAACAAATACGAATAGAAACTGATTTTTTTTTTTTTTTAAAGGAAAAAATAATGATGGGGCAGATGGGTGGGGCATTTGTGGGGGCAGGGAGGGATGTGGTTGGGGAAGAACTCTTCGGTACTGTACTCAAGTCAGACCAATACAGCTCTGCTGTTATGCAAGATTAGCAGCTGTCAGTAGTGGTGACACAGCAGGGAGAGGCTTTTCAAAGAAGGGACCAGAGCCTCCCTTTCTCACAATATTCATTTATGGGTTTGTGACGATGATTACCTCTTTTAAAGAAAATAAACAGAAAACCAGTGGCATGAAGCATTATGCATTCATAGGAGACAAAAATGGAAGCATTGCCATTTGTTGTTTTTCCTTTTCCCTCCTGTTAACGCTCATTTTATTTAAAGGAACCAACATCCCCATTCCACACCTCCCAGTTACACATACTTTAAATGAAAACTGTGAACTTCTTGCTTGATACATCAGCTGGAAAAGCTTAGCATGCCCTTCTAATTAGTACAGAAGCAGTAACTATTGGAAATGTATCCCTTGGTAATGAGGATCCAAATTGCATAATGCCTGGTCTTTTGCAGGGATGTTTGTTTGGGAGTGTGTACATCCACACAGGTGCACACATGCCTATATTTTGTTGGTCGGGGTAATCTTTAGGAATCTCTTTATAAACTCTAAGTTTGTTCATATTCTTGCCGAGGCACTGAGGAGGGAAGCAGCAGCACCTGTGGGGTAATGGGAAGGGTTTTCTTTTTAAAAAGCCCTTCTGGAGGTTGCCTACAAAGTTGCCTGAGGGGTATTTCTTAGTGCTGCACATCGTTATTTCCGCTGCTAATTATGTTTTTATGCATTTCATTATCAGGGTCCAAACAGAACTGACTCTTGGGGAAATGTGCAATATTGAGGTTATAATTATATACTGACAAAGACAAAAGGAATAGGCTAGAACAGAATTCTACTCTAACAGAGTACAGCTTTTTCTGAACAAAACTGTATTAAAAGTGAGTAAAACAGCACAATCTTTGGGTGTTTGTTTTTAGTTGGTTTTTGTTTTTTGGCATATTAGCAAAACGAGGTTTTGGATTAGATGGGTGTTTTTCGTATGGTTTTTAATGCTGTATATGTATATAAATAGGAAGCAGAAAACAATATAACACTAGTTATTTTTTATATTTTGTAATATGCTTCTGTTGTGTTTCTGGTATAAACCCCAACTCCCCTGCCGAGGCAGACCATGACTTCTGTTGGTGTCATTGGAGGTTATGCTGAGGTCTAGAGGGGAGGACAGGCTGTGCTCCTACAGACACGAGTTGGGGAGGGCATGCAAACTTTGGAAGCAGGTGAGCAGGCAGTGAGACAGCTTGGCTGGGAGCTGCCATCCGAGTGTCAGAGCATGGCTGTGTTCTGTCTAAATGCTTAAAGGACCCATCTCCCTAGTGTGACACAGGGTGCCTTCAAGTTACCTTGGCTTCATGCAACCTGCAGTATTACACATTTGCAAATAATATAGAGACTTGTTTTGGTTTTTTTTTTTTTTTGGGTTTTCTTTTTTGTTTGGTTTGTTTAGTTGTTTTTGGGTTTTTTTAAGGAAAAAAAAAAAAGCCAAAGATTGACCAGGTTAATTGGTGGGAGTAGGAAGGGTTGAAGATGTCGTGTGGCTCTGTCTGTGGCTCTCCATAAATGACCTCTTCATCTGTGTGTTGTGTCTGTGTGTCTGTATTGGTGCATCTCCAGCTTGCCACTGCTGCTCCGTGGTCTGGAAGCTTCAAAGTGACAGAAAATTGCTCGAGTTGAACTCCTGTTAATGAGTGGTGCCTTGCAGCAGAGAAAACACCAAAGTCTCATGCTCATTTGTAGTGTGGGTTTAAAAGAAAAAAGCCAAACAACACCCCCCCCAAAAAACCCATCCCAAAAAAGAGATTGCATGGAGATGGCTGGAGAGGAGGGCAAGAAGAAGCCAACTTGTCACAAAGCAGCAATTTGGCCTTCAGTTTTGTAAGCGGTAGCACACGTACTTAAACCACAGAATTTCCTCCTCAATTTGTGTTTTGTTTAATGCCAGGGATCTAAAGGCCACAGATTCTTTTGTTTCCTGTCCTGAGCAATGACAAGCACTTTACTTTCATAGTATTTTTTTTTTTTTCTTTTCCAATTGCTGTAGAACCTCTTTGGAATTATTGCTGGAGCAGAAGAGGTCATTTTAAAAGTCTGGGGTTTTTTTGTAGATATCTTGACAGTGCTGTTCTGCAGACTGCAATGCAATAGGGTATTTAAAGACACTACGTGATTGGTTTAATTGAGATGTATAGTTTATTTTTTATCATGACTGAACAATCATTTTATTTCTTATGTTAAAATGAGAGGTGTACACCAAAATGATTAGTTGATGTGTTTTATTTAATATTTAAATAAAAAACTGTTTTAAAATTGTTGTCCTGCATGTGATTCTGTGGAGTATCTTCACCCAATGCACTTACGATTTGCATAGTCAAGACTCATTTTCAAGCCGAAGTCCATAGGACACTGCTGACACTTTCTATTACATCCTAAATGAAGAGGGATGGCGGGCTCACAAATCTGATAATGGGATATTGAGCCTTTTGCTGGTAGGCAATCTGTCTGAATTTAACCCAAGTCTGTGGTAATCGGGTTATGAAATGCAGCAGCACCAGAGGTCTGGGCAGTGAGGGTGGCCCGGCGTGGCTGAGTGTTACCAGATGGGCACTGCCTCCGTGTCACCTTCAGCTGAGACAGCCCCAGCCAGATCAAGGCAGTTACTGAAAGAGAGCAAAGGGGAGGAGGGAGGGATTCAAGGGGCAGGGTGGGTTGTCTCTTGTGAAATATAACTTGAGTTTAAAAAGTTACTGAAAAGGCTTTGTATTCGGCTTGTGCACTCACAATGAGAGCAAGGAGGGGTTTCGTCTGCAAAGAGACCCCTGAGTATTGACAAGCTTTGGTTTGACCTGACAAACAGTAAAAAAAAAAAAACAACAAACCCAAACCAAACAACAAACAATAGTGTTTTTAAAAAAGAAATTAAAGATCAATTTTCCCTCTTATTTTTTTCTATTCTGAAGTTTTTATTTTAAAATCCACCTATCGCATTTCAGAGGAAAGGGAGAGTGATGGAAAGGTAAATCCAAAAAGTTAAACAGAAGCTTGGGGGAAAACAGAGATAATACTTACTTAATTTGCTTTCTGAAGTAGTTGTTTGCTGAGCTGGAGTTTGTAGAGCTCTTTGTGCATTTGCTGTGACTCCTGAACTGGTAGAAAAGTGTCATGCACGTGTTTTTACAGGGTTGTGTTTTCAATGTGACCATCCAAAGTTAGGAATTTTGCAACTCTTAAAAAATAATGGACGCATTCTAAATTATCTTTAATTAGGTTTTAGTGTGACCTGGCTTAAGGATAATCCCAACCGTTGTTTTCAGCTGGGTTCTCAGGGCATTATTTTAAACTCCAGTAATTCTGGGAAATTTGAGAAAGTTGCTTCTTAATGGATACAAATCAGTGCAGCTCCACCAACTTTCATTGACATCACTGACCCTTGGGTATAGAGGGATCCCGCCAGCATCATGATTTCTGTGAAATGGTAGGAAAAACAAGTACAAAGAAACCCTGGGAGTTTGGACTCAGTTTCCATGTGTGCACTGTTTTCACTCTTGGTGCTTTAGTCACTGTCTTCCTTCCTTTCCTCTGAAATCTGTCTCTGCTCCTGTTCCCAGCATTTGTTTTTGTCTTTAACATCTCTCAAGATGCTGTTTTTCTTGCCTTCATTTCTCACATTACAACTTGGTACCTTCCCTTTCTCTCCCAGTCCAGGACTGGTGTTTTTCCCCCACCGTTCAGATGGAACAGATGCTGACAAGTTTAGCACGACTCCAGAAGTGAATGATCAAACCTTGGTTGTTTTTTCCTTCAGAAAGGAAATGCCTAGAGCTGGCAGGAGATGCCAGACTGGTGGCAGTGAAAAACACAGGCTGTTTTTGCACTGAGCAGGCTGAGCACAGACACCCAGCCGAGCACTCTGGTGCCAGTGTGGTCCAGCCACGGGAGCAAGGGATTCTCACCTGCCCCTCTCCTCCTGATCCATAACTCATCCCCACGGCTTTCTCCTTCTGCCCAGCACAGCAGCCACAGCTCAGCGAGGAAAGGAATCCCTCATGGCAAAAGCCATGGTTGTGTAACCCTGGCCTGTGTCAGCTGGAAGGGGGAAGCAGCAGAAGGGAGAGCAGTTGAGCGAACGAAATTATGGTGCAGGAGATGGAAAGTGATCGGTGCTTCCTTTTTGCTCATCCTGCAAAGTGAGAATAAGGCACACGTCACGCAATGAAGGAGAATTCATTTAAGACTGATAAAAGGAAATATGTGCCTCGGGAGGACATTGCTTCAAATGTGCTTGCTGGCTTATTTCATGACTGCTAACTACTTTTAGTGGTGACAGTTAAATCAATGATAAAGGTAATCCACTGTCACGGTTTATGGGTTTAGCAGAGCAGCTGTGGGAGATCAGGAAGGAGCTGGTCTTTGGTACAGACTGCCAGGGGCATGATAGATTCTTAGGACAGTAACGACTTTCTCCCAAGGCATCAGAAATTAGCACCTGCCAGAGATAAAACTTTCATGTGAGGTGAACAAACTTGACCATCACCTGCAATAAATTCCGATCTCTTAATAAACATCTTATGTCATCTGTCTTTTTCAGTGATAGTGGCTCAGAGCAAAGGTCCAGCTCATTGGGCAGCTCATTCCAGCAGCAGACTCTGAGGTAAAGGGTGTAAGGACAGGGCAAGCATAGCACAATTCCTCTGTGATATTACCAGCTCAGTAGAGAGCAGACTGTGGTTAAGGGAATTTTTGACTGGCATTTGGGTCATTGTGTTTAACAGCTGCAGATGGGTCCAGCCTCCAAGAATTTGGCTAACCCCTTTTGGAATTCTTTTATAATTCTGGTCTTCACAGCATCCTGTGACAAGTGTCATAATTCAATTTTGCATTGTGTGGAAGAAGTACTTCCTTTTCTTCCTATTAGACCTCCAGCCCAATAGATTGGGTTGTGCTGCCTTTCCTTTGTGACAGCAGACACAAATAATGGTCTCCTGGTCACACTTCCATGTTGAGTTGTCAGGATCTCTCTCACATCCCTTCTCAGATGAGATGGCCAAGAAGGACTCTGCTGTAGTTTCCATGTTATCCCTTCTGTGTCTTCATGGATTCTTCTACATCCTCCTTGGCGAACACCCTGTGTTTGAGGCAGGGTACCCTAGAAGGAGACATTCTCATTCTCTTTTAATTCTGCAGTCATTCCTAAAGCTCTTTTTTTGCACTGTTGACACCTGTTGAGCAGTGAGCTGGAGTTTTCAGCAAACTCGCTGACTGAGGCTTCCTTCCTGCCTGATGTTAATTTAGCACCCCTGATGGTCTTTGTATGGCTCAGGTTGGGTTTTCTTACAGTCCTCACTTTTTATTTGCTGCTGGTGAGTTTCATAGGTCATTTCATCAACCTGCCATTCAGTTTTCTGAGATTACTCTCCACCTGGTTGCAGCTGGATCTTTTATGAATACATCAAATTGCCCAGGTCTTGACACGAATGGATTTGCAATGCCTGAGCTCTCACTCAACAAACTTTGCTCTTTCCCATTCTATCACACTCCTAGCTATTCTGCTTTTTGTTATGCTTTCTGTCAATTCTCCTTGCCTGGCTTCCCAGCCCACAGGTTTCTGGATGACCTCTAAAGGCCCTTTTTAAGAATGAATGTAACATTTGCCACCTTCCGTTCCTGTGGTGCCTCGCCATTTCAACAGCTGCTGTGGTATTGTACTGAATAGGTCAGCAATTTCAAGTCTGAGTTGCCACAGAGCTCGAGCTCTTGAGTGAAACCGTCTGGTCCCAGCAATCTGTTAATATCACTTTTATAGTTTTATCCTAAAATCTCTTCTACTGACACTTGGAGGTTTGGAGAGTTTCTGAGGCTCGTTCCCTGTGCAGCTGGAGTGGGGCACAGCTGGAGTGAAGTCGAGCAGAACTGCCAGGACTGGATGGATGGGTCTGCACAGCTAGAGGCTGAGCCAAGCAGACCACATGTCCCTTTTGCACCTCAGACCAGTGACAAAGCAGTGACAGCAGGGTGGGCACCAGGGAGTGCCCAGGTCAGCCCAGCAGCCCCCTTCTTATGTCCTCCAGGGATGACCAAGCCTTTCTTCCTTCACTGTACTTACATTTGAGGAGCTGAATTTACAGATGGCTTCCTCAGCTGATGTAAACTGGCGTTGCTAAATCAAAGCTAATGCAGCGACGCTGCTTTATGATATAAACATTATTAGCAGCACATTAAGGCTCCGACGTCCAGAGCCAGATAATCTCATCCTTTGTTTCTCCAGCCACTGAGGCAGTGAATTTAGATTCATTATTTTTGATGGAGCTTTTCCTGTATCATGCCGGGGTGCTTTTTTAGTTCTTCTGTTTTACATCCCTTTCTGCTACCCTGGGCAACTGTGTTTTTGTAACAGTCCTTGGTTTATTCTGTGACAAGAAAAATGTCTTACTCAAGGGCTGGAAGGGATTTCAGAAATTCTAGCTAAGTACCTTTTTTTTTGCCTAATCTTGCTGATCATTTCTTCCCCATTTCCTGGTAAGGTAACACGATGTTATCATTTGGTGAGCTTGTCTACACACTTGATAGGTAGATGGGTATTTAGGGCTTCTCACAGCCATTATCTCCGGGCATCTGCTGGATTTCCAAACAGATCTGCTCCTGCAAGAAACATCTTGCAAAAACTGAGCTTTAAACCTTCCTGTTCAAACCATATTAAAAAAAAAAATTAAAAAAGAAGAAGAGAAGTCATTAATCATTTGATTTCAGCTGCTTTTTCCTGGTTGCCTAACAATATTACTGCTACATTTGCTGGGATACATTCACACTTTGTGCTCTTTGGACCCAGTGAAGGTAATTGTGCAGTGGTCAGCTAAGTGTCTTCGTAGGTTTTTCCTGTTCAACTCTTGTAGGGTAGGCGATGATTTTATTGAACATGTAAAATTAGATTTCCAGGAACAGTTATGCACATGTCTTTGAAATCCATTTTCCATGAACATTTTGCTCTCTGCTCATGAAAAATGAGCACAACAAGAACGAGGACACAGAGCCACCAAACTGACTGCAATGCTGGACAGGTCAGACAGTATTTATATGACCATTGCTGCTTTCCCTTTACTGGTATGTCTGAGCAAAATGGGGTATTCATCTTAATTTTGGGCTGGGGAGGCTAAAAACACTCTGTGCACTTTGAATTTTGGGAGTGAAAGGGTGTCTCTCTGTCCCAGATTAGTTGAGGTAAGATGGTTTTAAAAGGCTACAGTGATGTCTTCATAATGACTTTGACACAGAAATGCAGCTTTGGTTCTTAATTACTCAGATCTCTGTTGCAAATCTCCAAAGTCAGAGATGATGAGTCGCAGGCATCTAGAGGATGTGGCCCCATGGGTTGTGTCCCCACAGGAGAGAGGAGGAGTAGAGAGGAACAGGAGGTCTGACAGGACAAATGACTTCAGGCCACTCAGCCCACCTTGCACACTGAGTGCTGTTGGGAAGGAGGTCCTGTTCAGCAGAGTCCAGCGTGTGGTGGAAGGTGTGATCTCCACAGAAAAGGGATGAGATGCTGTGTTTCAGCCTGGGAAGATGAACATCAGTGCTGCAGGAGGGAAACAGGAATCCTGGTTCCCCCCTCGTGCCTCTTGTTTGTGGAAAGAGGCTCTCTGGGCAGCTTTGGTGCATTCAGTGCCGGTGTCTCTTCCATCCCCAGGCACCTGCCATCAGTGGCACAAGAGGTGGGAGATGCTGGGATGCCCCAGGCAGCAGGAGGGGGGTCCTGTGATGGAGGTGTTGGTGCAACCGGGCTACAGGTTTGTTCATGCTGCTGGACCTGTCGGGATGAGGGGAAATTGTTTGTCCTCAAAAGGAAGTGAGTCACGTTGCTGCCCGGAGGCCCACCTTGGCACATTTTGGGGTTAGTCACATGCTGTGAAATCGACTTTCTCTCAGCTCCAGGCAGCAGACACAGGGGTTGTGGGGTGTGGCAATGCCTGGTTGCTCCTCAGCACAGACTCTGTTTCACAAGCCCATAACCCACCCTCCTGGTCTCCAGGTGGATCCACTTCTCTGCATGCAGGACCCCACTAATTGGATTCAATAACTGGCTTAACACTGTCAATGAAATCAAGTGACTGGCTGCACTCAGCCCTGGAGCCAGCAGGATTAACCAGTTCCTCGGGGCAGGATGTGCTGCCCTTACACCTCAATTCTCCACACAGCAGAGCAAGAGCCAGGCACCCCAGCAGCACCTCTCCCACTGGTTTAGCTGGCTGCTGGATTCCAGCTGCCACAGATGCCTGCTCTGCATGTCACAGCCACATGGGTAGACCACAGGTTCGGGTTTTTTTTGCCTGCTGTGTGTTAGTATTTGGTTTTATCCTGGTTTCTAGCATATTTGTCCAGGATTTAGGCTGCTTTGGAGCTGATTGCAGCAAGGCTGATGAGCCAGCACATGGCTTCTAACGCCACCACCAAGCCTTGCCTGTGCACTGAGCTCGCTTTCACCTGAGCTTGTGATCTCTGAGATCATACTTTCAGGTGCATGTTGTTTGCTGGAGGAATGAAATCTCACTAAAAGGATAAAAGCTTCCAGTGTTACCAGCTTTTTCCTCTGTCACGCCAGCCATTACCAAAGCTGATGAGGAAATCACAGCAGCTCCTAATTGCACTCTGCAGAAGACCTTGCGTGCCCAGACTGTCCCAGTCACTCCCTTGCCTGCTCAAACCCAGTTGCATCATCGAAATAGGACTTGGCTGCAGTGTCAGAGGAGCCTTCTTTCACTTTGCAGAGATGAGCTGTGTTCCTCCTGACATCCTCATGTGCCAGCAGCAGGGGCTGTGCTGGAGCAGGAGCCAGGGAGAGCTCCCTAAACTCTTCTTCCTACATCTCACCCCTGGAGCCAAGCAGTTGCTTGGTCTAGAAGGGACTGCCTTCTGAAAGGATTGGGGCTGTTAAAATTGCAGATAGGTGGGAGGTTTGGAGTGGGTTAACCCAGGCAGGTGAGGGGTGTAATTCCAAAGGGCTCCTGGGCTTGCTAAATGTCCACCTCTGTTCTTTAAACACTTGAAGGAAACTTTGCTGTTCTCTCAGGCCCAGTGAAGGGAAGGGCTGAGTTTTTGATGCCCAGGGCTGTCTGTGTCCTGGTGGCAGGGGAATAGGACAGCTGCCACTGCAGGATGCTGCTCAGAGCTGGTGTCTGGCAGGGCAAGGTGAGGGATCAGGTGTGACTCTGGCTGTAGACGTGTCCAGTCCAACCAGAGCAGTACAGACTAACTCAGCTCCTTTCCCCTGGCTGATAGGTATCACCAGGAGTGGGAATGCACATGTACATCTATGCCTGTGTGCCCGAATACACAGGTACATGGAGTGCTTTGAACTCCCTGGGTTGTGTTCAGAGCCTGAATCAGTGCCATTTCTCACTACCACACAAAATTATATTTCCAGAATTTATAATGGCACTCTCAGGAGCTCTTTCTTTGCCTAAATGACTCGTTGATTACTGCTTACTGCCAGTCCTGCCCGGTATTGAGGGGCTAATAAGGCTTTACGTGACTCACTAGCAATGAGGGAAACTTTTCCTGGGGTGAGTGATGGGAGGGAGAACCACAGGCAGGCAGGATGGATGCCCTTCGCTGGAGTGTGATGGGCAGCTGTTGGTACCCAGGGGGTTCCTGATGCTTTCAGATGGATAGGGGGTAGGAGTGGTGCTGAACTGTGGTGACACAGAGCACAGAAAGGCTTGAAGTGAGGTGCTCCATCCCTTTTCCTTGGAGCGCTGAAGGAGAGTGGGAATGGGAGCTTAGAGAAGTTGTTGGTGGGTTTGAACCCTGACTTCTGGCTGAGCACCAGAAGTGGTGTGCAGGCATGTACATGCATGGGTGTGAATGAGAGCTTCATTTTTCAGGCAATAAGGAAGAGAATGTCTCATGCTTACTCTCCCACATCCTGGGAAACAGGTCCCTGCTTCCTCATGCTGATATTTTATTCATGTGAGAAGAGGAAGGCTTCTTTGAGAATTGAAATCCTTGAAGGGATGAAGTTGATACTAAGAGTATTAAAATCTAGCAGGTGGATTTTGTGCATTATTCTAAACCAAGATGGTCCCTGTTTTTTAAACCATTTAATCTTTGTTGCTTGTTTCTTTACTTCAGTCCTGTAATTTTTTAAATTTGTGGTGCTGGAAGAAAGGCCTACATTTTGTTGATCCTGGATTAAGATCAATAGACTTGTGGGCCCTTCCTTCCCACAAAAATTCCCAGATGGAAGTCCCCAAAAGTCAAACACTGGAAGAAGAAAAAAAGGAATCAGAAGGCCCCAGAAGCCACTGAGCCTGGTCTAGGTGAAGTATTTTAGCTATGAAGAGCAACTAAGTGACACAGATGTCCCAGGTTTCTTCCCTCACCCTGTAAACAGGACATGGGCTGGGTGGTGAGGTGCACACACAAGTCAGATCCTGAATCCATGGGTGACAGAAAGCAGTTTCCACACTTAAATGCTCCAAGAATATGAGTTGTCATTCATGGAACACTTAGGGCATTGTGGTCACCCAAAGCTCCCATGTCCATGATATGGGTGTATCCATTTGTGATGTTGCCCCAGCCCTCTTCTGGCTCAGGTCTTGTCACAGAATCCCAGCTTTATGGGTGGAAACAGACTATGAGGTCATCTGAGACGTCCCTCTGCTAATGCAGATTTATTCCCTCCTGCCTATTTTCCAGCACTTGGTCCAGTCCATTGTTCAAATGACTCAAGCGTCCGCTGCGTCCCTTGAGGGACATTTGGGAGCATAACAGACCTTGCTGTCAGGATTTTGCTTCCCGTCATATTCCTCCCAAAGCTTCTTCTGCCTAATTTAGTTACTTACTCTTTCTGCAGAGCAGTGATGAGGAACAGGGCTGTAGGAAGAGGACATTTATATCTTACTTATTTGGCTAATTCCCGTTATCCTATTTTTGATGACCCTGCCAGTCCTGTTCTACCTGGTGTTTATCACCCCACATTCCTCTCCCAGGCGTGCTCCAGCTTCAACTGGGATGGCTGGTAAGGTGCCAATGGACTTTGGAGGGGCAGAATGGAGGCAGTACCTGCACAGATGCAGTTTTTCCCACCTCATTTTCATTCTGAACAAATCCCTTCAGCCTTGGCATGTACATGGTGCATCTGCAATGATATCTGAGAGTAAGACTGTTAAATTTGAGTGGAAGTCAGAAAATAACAACTGTTGGTAAGGAATTTTGATGCTCTATTGAAATTAAGTTTAACATTACCTCCTCTCCCTTTCATTAGTTACAACTAAGTGATGGGAAAGAGAGAAAAGGATGCAAAGTTCAGGCTGGAAGAGGAGCCATGAGGAAGTCAGGAAATTAAAAAAGAGTGTAATAATAATAATAATGGGATTTCCCAAACAACATGAACTTGGAGTTATTCCACAGACCAAGTACTTCGTGTTATAACAAGAGCTACTATCTGATCCTTGTTTTTGTGGGATGAGATCCTTCTGCAGCCAAGGCACTCAATGTAAAGGGAATGGGAATGTTACTTGTTCCCTGGAGGACATTTTACATTGTCAATGTGGTGGAAAAGGCTTTCATGTAGAGGACAGCCATGTCCCTCATGTGTAGAGGTTTAACTTTGCTAAGTGACAGAATGGGAATTCACAGTCTGATCCCTCCTGCTCCGTCCATGCCCTCTCTTTGCCAGCAGTTCACCACTACTCCTGTTTCCAAAGGTAATTCCCAGAGCCCTCTGGGGCAGCAGCCCAATGCTTTTGGTGAGCATGGAGAAAAAAAGAGCTCTAAATTGTCTTAGCTTACTAAAATCCTCACAAAAAAAACCCCAAAATACAGATTTTTTTTTTTTTTTTTAAATCAGGTCATTTTTTACAACTAGCTTAAAACAGAGAGAGACAAGCACAGAGATGGTCACAGCTGGGTGGAGGGAGCTGCATGTACAGTAGAGATGAGAGCAGGAGGGCATCTTTTAAGTGAAATTTGCTTCCCAAGGAATTGTATCATGGAAAGATAGCCAGAGTTGATGTTCCAGGTCGGTTTTAGCTTTGGGGGATTTTTGTGGCTTGTAGGTATTTGATATAACGTGACAGTAGTCATTTCAGCATACAGAGCATCCTGGCACAGCTCAGTACTCACCCTTGACTTATTTTCTAGGCTGCAGGGTTGGAGAATGAAGGATGCTCTTGGAAAGGCTTCAGGGAAGGCAGTGAGGAGAGGGGATGAGGTTACACTGCACTGGGTCTGTCACGAGTGACTGAACAGTCACAGCTCCGCGTCCTTGATTACGCCAGTGGTGCTAAATACAGTAATTAAGGAAGAAGCTTGTGTGAAAGGCTTTAGTTATTGGCTTCATACATCACCAGCCTTTTCTTTTGTTCCTTTTGTCTGCATGCACAAGCTTTCTGTGTTCCTCCACCTGTGCTCTGTAGGTCTCGGCCGTCTTGTAGGCAAAGGAACAGAGAAAGGTGAATGGAAAAGGCAAGCTTTTATGGGGAGGGAGGGCTTGGGGGAGTTTTCAGCACAGATTTGGACGTTTCAAACCTTCAATAAAGCAGGTTTCTGTCCATCTGGTCCTGCTTTATGGGGCCACGTGACCTAACTATCTCTATTCCAGCCTCACTTTTATGTGACCCTGCAGTCCTGGGTTTGCATGTTGTCCTCCCTACAAATCCGAGTAAATTTTTCTCTTTTTTAAATGTTATTTTCTCGACTTTTTTTTTTTCCTTTTCATCTTAGAAAAAAAAAAATGTTTAGCAAAAAGGAAACAAAATGTTGCTTGCTCCCTGGAGGACATCTTGCGTTGTCAAAGTGGTGGAAAAGGCCTCCACGTAGAGAACAGTCATGTCCCTGATGTGTAAAGGTTTAAGAGTAACATTCTGAAAAATGTCCCTTTGAGGATTTTTCCTAAATATATCCCAGCCTAGTTTTGCCCCAGAAGTTTTCAACAAGGAAAATTTTTCATTTTCTATGTACCTGTGCACATGCCCACAAAGAAGCTGATTCTTCCTAACACACCACACCAAAATCATCAGCAAAGCAATCTTTGCAGCACAGCCTGGTAAACAGAACTGGAACCACCGTTCTCCAGCACAGACTTGAATGACAAGAAGAAAGATTATGCATGACCTGTCTTGGATCAGACTGTGAAGAATGAAGCGGGTCTGATTGATGCAGCCTCCACGTGAGAGGTGGTGAATATGTATTAGTTCAGTGCATTACCCTGTTCGTGGTTCTGAGCTCCCCTTTGTCATTACTGCTCGCTTGAAGGTGGTTTGTGATTAGAACTTTCGTTAGGCTCCTTGGAGAGATTTCCTAAAGTACACATGCAAATGGCTTTCTCTCCAGCTTTTCAAGGTCACCTGCACAAACCTTTACCTCACCTTTCCCAGTCTGGTGCTGTCAGCTTGGTGTGGCAGCACCCTGGGAGACTGGGTAGGTGTGACACTGCCTGTCCGGAGCCACACAAGTGCCTGGACCCAACTTAGCAGCTCTGCCCCAAACCCAGAGACACCCACTGGGACGGTGGCACCTCGTGACCTCTGCTGAACACACAGGTGCTGGAACTTTCCTGCCAACCCCAGCAGTCACAATGAAATCGTGAGTGGTGCTGCAGGCATCAACCCACCATGCTCTACTCCTCTCACCCCCCACCAAAATAGTCTTTTTCTTTCAGCCACTTTGCTTGGGGCTGCCAGCACATGGCTGTGGTGAAGCAGTGTACCTGTGACTCCTTCCCACGGACTTGGCTCATGGGTGGCCACAGGAGAACCATGGGATGGGGCTTCCTGGGTAGCCCAGAGCCAGGTGCAAGCATGTCACCAACTCCTCAGGGCTCCCAGGGAATGCAGCAGGGTACAGGTGCTCCACACCAAGCAGAGGAGCCCTTCTTCAAAAAAACAGGCTGCTGGGGGAGAGGGAGACAGCCTTGCTGCCCTCCCTGGGCATGCCATTGCCAGGGACAGCCCCAGAAGGAAATCATCACAGCAAACCACCTCTACCCAAGAAAAGACCCAAAAAATCAAGCCTCCTCCATAGCTCTGAACCAGAGCACAGATCCAGCATGTGGCTGTTTTGTGCCCTTCAGAAAGCATTTATTAATGGGATGAAATGTGCAGGCTTGTGCAGGAACTGGCTTCTTTGGGAGTGGGCAGCAGGCTTGGAGAACTTGGCATGGTCCCTCTGGAGCGGGCAGAGCATGGCTCCCCAAGGGCTTCCTGGGGAGAGGATCTGGGCTCTGCCATTCCCACCTCGGAGCTCCTTCCCCAGCAGATTCCTGCTGCTGTCAGGGAATGGTTCGTCAGGCTTAGCAGTAACAGTACCCTGTTGAAGGAAGGAGCTTGTTTTCCATTTCGTTTGTGGCTGCACCTGCAATGACAAAAAAATCACTGTGTCGAGCACCTCAAATAACGCGCATTTCTCCTGAACACACCGTCACTTCTGGGAAAACAATAATACAAATTACAGGGGTCTTTCAGGACAACAAGGGCAGCACAAAGAACCCTCTGTGCTGGTCTTCTGGTGGGTGTTGATGCCTGGCATTGCAAGTGGGGGGCACAAATGACTGTGGAGACCTAGATGTGGCAGACCCTGCAGAGCCACATCTGCAGTAAAGGGACAGCAGTCGAGAAACAGGAGGTTTTGTCCCTGTTTGACTCTGGATCCTGGTAGCATTATCCTTACCAGCTCAGAGAGCAACACAGCTCACTGTTGACTCACAGTTTTCCTCTGGTCTTCCCCCTTTCCCATCCTTCTCCTCCAGGCAAAGGTGTCTCCCCAGTGTTTTTCCCCAGGATGGATCACTCACATCATTAACCCTGTTTTCAGCTGCCCCCAATCCTCCTGCAGTACTTTGAGGGAGTTGTATTGCTCCATACCCTCCTGGCAGATTTTTCCTGATGGGCTCACACTACCCCTTTTTCCCTGCAGTATCCTCAATGTTGTTTCTTATGACTCCAGATATTTGAGTTGCTTGATTTGACTGAGGCACTGGAGAGAAATAAGATTTTCCTTGTGATCTCTAAAAGTCTCTCTCCCAAGTTAATATTGTTACCTAAAGGGCTTTTCTATCAGCTGGGCCCAGCCAAAACCTCAGGAAACTTCTCTGTTTCCCAGCCTTCACTCTGTGACCACTGAGTGTGTATCATCCAGGTCCTTTCCTCAGAATGTTTTTATTACTGAGGAATTTGTACAAATATTTTGTGCTGTATTAGAGCCAGATGAGTGATCCTTTCTGAGGAAAGTCAATTTGATTGCATGAACTGATTGAGCTGGACAGGTCAGCCAAGCAAGGTGAGCAGGCTCTTGGTGAACGTGTTTCTCATATTGTTTTGGCTCGGCCAGAAGCCCCAAACACAATGACTCACAGAAAAGGAGGAAACAAACCCAACTTTGTGGCTACCCTTTCAGCTTGTGGACTGTCTGGAGATCAGCTAAGAACACTATTTTATCTGCACTCATCATAAAAGCAGGATCAGAGCAAAAAAACAGGCCCTTTCTTTCTTCCATCACTGCTTATTTCCTTCCTGAAGCAATAATCCTCAGAGCCATCACAACTGGTTGCTATGGAAGTGACGGAAAGCACAAAAGCACAAAGAGAAGATTATGGTTTCAGGTGAGAAAACAGCGATGGACACAGGCAAGCTCCTAAAATCTAGTTTGGCCCTGAGGAGCAACAGTGCAGAGAGGCATTAGAGGACTCTCTCTGTTTTATTTGCCTTATTTATGTGTTAGCTCCAGCTCCACAAGAGCAAAGTAGCAGATTCGAGCTAAAGAAGTCACACATAAGTAAATAGAGAGGGGTCTGGAAGGGCTGAGGAGAGGGCTCTGTGGGGAAGCTCCCTGCAATGCAAAAGCATCCTGGAAATCTGGGCTCCTTTCTCCCACACTCAGATCTCAAAAAAACCCAGTCAGAAACTCCTTCAATCCAACAGCCGAAGCTAGATCTGGGTTTTTCTGCAGAATTCCTGCAACCGATGCAATGACAGAGATCCATTGATGTGTCCTTTGTCACTGAAAGAAGGATCTAAAAAACTGTGAGATGGTAGAATATCCTGAGTTAGAAGGAACCCCCAAGGATCATTGAAGTCCAACCAAAAAGAGGTGGCTGTACTGAAGGAGTACATTTCATTCCACCAAGGGATATACTTGAGAAAGATCCCCAAACAGTGGTTATGTGACGGTGGGGGGATGTCCTTACCAAGCCCACAAGCACAGCAGCAGCCCTTGAGCCCAGAGCTGTGGCTGCCAAGGAGTTTGGTACAGGGATGGCAACTGGGGAAGACAAACACTGTCGGCTAGTCAAAGAGCTTAATTTCTTTCCTTTCAGTTCAATGCAGCCTTGCCAGGGCCCTGCTGTGAGCTGTGGCAGTTTGATGAAAGGGGGACAGGCTCGACAAGCATTTGCACATAGTCCTGCTCAGCAAACATCTCCCTCAGACACAGCTCGTGCTCCTATCACACGGGTACCTGAGGAGCAAAGTGGCGCTTTGCACGAGGAGAGGCGCAGGCAGCAGGGCCAAAGTGGCTGGAGCCCTGTCTTTGTTCTCACCACATGTGGTTAAGCCCAGGTCAGAGGGTAAAGCCCCAGAGATTACGGTAAAAATGCTTTACGAGAGCTCAGGTCATCCTTCCTCCTCCCTACAGCCTCATCCATGGCCTGTAACTCTACACCCGTGTCTAGGTGAAGAATATAGCACTCTTGGGCTAGATGGGGTCTGAAAATACATTTGTTTAAAAAAAAAAAAAAAAGTCTGTTGGCACAGCTCCGGGAAACTGTGCTAGAAATAACTGTGCTTATGCAGAGCTGTCAAAAACAGGCTGTCGCTGGTGCCGCTCGGACGGGAGCGCAGCCAGGGCCGCGCTGCCCGGCGGGAGGAGCAGGCCGTGGCGGAGCTCTGCCTTTGTCTCCACACTGAGGTGGATACATTGGATTAAAAAGCCAGGGAGGTGTTTTTGCTGCGTGCAGAGGAATTTCCCCGCTTGGCAGGTCAGGAGGATTGCAGCCCTCCCAGCTCCTGCCCCAGCCGCGTGCGGGCCGGAGGTGGGAGAAGGCGACCGAGCCCCCACTGCTGAGCCACAGCAGAGAGGTAGCCCCAGATGAGCCCTGCGGGGCACATTTGGCAGCAAACTCCTCAGTGGATTTTTCCACTTACACAAACTGTGCTTAATTAGGCCAGACAATTTTAGGAACTCTCAGAGGTTGGCTGGCAGTTTTCTTTGGCCAGCAGCAGTAGGGCCTATCTTGTGAAATACCTGCTCAGAAAAGGCAGCTACAGGGTCTTAGGTGCTAAGCTGAAAGGGGGAAAAAAACAGAGCAGTCTTGTAGAATTTGCGTTATGACATGGTTAATTATACAGACCCAATAAAATAGTTAATTAACACTACAGTTGTGAAATAGGTAAAATAAATAAGGATGTTTGTCATCCATGTAATTGCAGGAAGGCAAAGGCTGATAGACCATAGCCACTCACACATACAGTTTCAGGCTAAAAAGTGAGACCCTGTTCATCTTCCGGGTCTTATTAAAAAAACCCCTCAGAGAGAGCAAAGATGACTGTGACTGTATCCCAGGGTACAGGCTGTTCCTTATTTCCCAGTGCTGACATACAGTCGTGACAAGGAATTATACATTGCATTCATCACGCCTGCTCTCCAGGCATGATCCCCAAATAATTAATCCTTTTAGCTTGCAGTAGCTGCCATCTGGCCAGTTTCCAATCAGCCTGGCTGGTTTTACTACAGAGTTGCCAGTTGCCTGCGCTCATGCGGGCATGGATTGCAGTTTGCTTGCCTCAGGTGCCTGGGATTTGTATTTTTTAGATTGTAAGTTTTAGATATGCCACGTGCTGCCCCAATACGGAGAGCAAACCAGCCTTTGCCTCAAAGCACTTAATGTCCAGAGGGAGAAAGAGGGGGATACATAATACACAGAGCAAGACTCAAGCAGACATTTTTTGCTTGTTTTGTGTTGAAAACTTACTCTGAATAAAAGGCTCAAATAAAATCCAGCTATTTTTTTCTCAGTCCTCTTGGTCCTTCAGCACAAACATGGCAAAGAAATTAGAAAAGGGGAGAAAATTATTTTGATGCTACAAGTCTGGAGAAGGGTGATGAAACTGAATTCAGTTTAAAAGAAGCAAAGTTGTCTTTGCTCCAACGTGTCTGACCTGCCTTAGGTGTGGGGGGTAACCCTATGGATGAAACCGATGCTCTGGAGCAGCTGTCCCACAGTGGGAATGTCTGGAACTTCTTGGAAGGGGATCTCTAGAATCATCCTCAGACCCCACACAGCAGAGGATCCTCTCAGGGCTTTGCAGGGACCTATGATTAAGCTCTAATACCCATAAAAAATGAATGTCTGTGTGTTTCTGAAAACAACCTGGTTTATGGGAAGTTCATCATTTTACTTTCATTATTTCCATAAGATCCAGATTCTCCCTCTTTGCTCTGCCACTGGTCCTGAGTCAGGCAGAAGGTGGATGTGACCTTGGCGCTCAAGCTCGTAAGGAGTTATGGAAAAATGTTTCTAAAAATCTCAGGATTGGAGTGAAAACCATAAAAATGCAGCTAAATGTTTTGTGAACGTACTCCCAAGTGAGTATCCTCCAGCCTCCATGACTGGAAAACATGGTGTGATTCTCCTCAGCGCAGTTCTTTTCTGAAAAGGGGCTTTTGATATGAAAATTAGGATTCTGTAGAGACCATTGGGGTGACAAGTGAAAATGGGTGTATTTTTGTAGCTGCTTTTCTGTCTCAGACTAAAATTAGAACCTTACTTCCTTAGGCCACCTGGCCAGTGGTGAGAAGCAAGGTACTGCTGGATAAATTAGGTTCCTGGTGACACCTGAAGATGCCACTGTCACCAGCATAGACTCTGCTAGGGCAGGGCTGCTGTGGAGGATTTCAGTATGTAGTTCTGCTGGGATGCAAGTCAAAGAAGAAATTTCGGCTGCTGTCTCTGGGGTACTTCATCCCCCTGCATGGGAAACAGAAAAGAAACACCCAAAGCTTTGCTCTTCATTGCATTTTTATGATCACAGTTGCCTGACAGCATTAATTCCCATGAGAGGAGATCAGCAAGAGTCTTTGCAGGTCTGAGTGACTGGCACAGAGCAGCTGTATCAGAATTTAGATTAACATCTGCTCTGCCAAGGTAAGCCTCTCTCTGAAGTTTGCTTATAATTGGAATAGTGGGGTGGGTGGATAAAGCCTCCAGGTACAATAACCTGCACTTCTTTTTTTTTTTTCCTGAAACTTTTTGTATTTCCATTGAAAACCCTGAAACTTTTAACTTTTTAAACATCTCGGTGGCCCCCCAGTCCTTTACCTGAATCTGTATCAAAGCTGTTCAACCTAAATTTTTTCAGAAATCAACTTGTGATGCTCATGGGCTTCCTTTGAAAAGAAACAATGAAAGATTACTCTCCTTACACACACACACACACACACACACACACACGCACATTATCATGTGGAATTCCTGGTTGCTAAATCCCAAACTATATAGCAGCGCTTTATGGGTATGAGATGAATTGCTATATAGCTGGACAACACCATTTCTCAGCTCAGGAACTCTGAGTTGGAGTTGGGTGGATATTGGATATCCTTGGTCTGAGTTGGCTGCAACAGTCTTCTGTGAAAGAGATCCTTTATTTTTAAGGTTAAAAAGGAACAGGAATTAAAAACTAACTATGAGCAATGCTAACACCTGAAGAGCAACACATTCTTCCAAACAGAGACATGAACTGGTCAGATCAGCACTGCCATTAACTCTTTTCTCCTTCTAACTTTAAGATTCATGCTTGGTGAATCCTGTGCTGTCAAGAGATGTTTGGAAAACAGCCTTAGGATCCAGGACTGCAGAAAGCAGCTCACAGGCAGGACGGAGCTGCCACCCAGACCCTAGGGATGGCCAGGCTCCCTTTTCCAGCTTGCCCATCTGGCAAACCAACACCTGATTTGTCTGCTTTTCTCCCATGGAAAACCTTATTTTGTAGCTAAAATAAACCTCAAGGGTTAATTCTTTCTTGTTTTCATGATTCATCACCCAAATGTGGGTGTATTACCTTGTTTACCCTGGATCGGATACTCCCTCCTTTTTTCCCCAAGCAGAGCTTTGCTGTCATTTCAGTCCCCACTGCCACGGTTCTCACAGCATGTTTGTTCACCTAAAAGTAAATGCTCTGTTGGGAGCAGAAGTCTTTTTTCAAGAAAACAAAAGAACAAAAAAATAGAGTTTTACAGAAGTGAAGGTAAACTATATTTACAAAAAGGGCTTGACAAAAATCTGTTTGTTTGCCAGCTCAGTGGTCTTGCAGCCCAAGGCTTTTTTTGTTGCTGTTGTTACATTTGTTGGAAACAACTTTATGCTCTTAAACCTTTAACAAGCACCTTCAAACATTTCAATGGCTTGTCAGCCCACTTTGGTGTTACAGATTTCTTCAAAACTACTGAAGAAGGTAGTTTTGAAGACATCTGGTAGAAAGAAGCACTGCAATGTGCGAACCCAGCGCAGCCAGAGGAGCAGGTGAGAATACAGATTTCACAGGTTAAGGCTTATGAACACCCAGGCTGTGAGAGAAGAAAAAAAAAAAAAAGAAAAGTTTTGGGATGTTTTACAGTATCTAATGAGATCTCCATCTCTGCCTGAAGGTAAATGGGTCACTGCTGGATGAGGAGTTTGGCTGTGTTTTCTCACTGTCTGACAATTGGGAAAGTGCTATGTGCCACCCCCTCACCTTCCCAGACCTGCTCTTCTGTAAAGAATATAAATGTAGGGGTGAGAAGGGGAGGTTTTCAAACCTTCTTCTTCTCCTTTTTTGGGCAAACCCACAATCTCTGACCGTAATCTCAATCATGAGCTCCCTTCTTTCCTGAGAAGTCCCATGGAAAGCTGAACTCATGCTTCAGAAGGAGGAGGAGCTGGAACCTCTTAGCAGCAGATGAGCTGCTTTATGTTTTGCATTAAGTAATGAAGGGGTATAAACGAATTAGCAGCGTTGTCTGGGGCTTTTCTGTGCATTTCAGCCGGGGCTGGATTCTCCCCATAAAGCCAAGCACAGGAGGAATACCCTGGCAGCAGCAGGAGCAGACAGTCGTCGCCAAATCTGTGAGAGAGGGTGTGGAGGGCTGAGGCGATGGGAGCAGCAGGAAAAAGCACTCAGGAAACATTGAGGCTGGCTTGGACATAGGGGTTAACCAGCCAGGAGCTGAGTGTGTGTCCAGGGCTACAACCCTGGTGTGGGGTAGTTGTAGAAGTTAACTGAAGTACCGAGTGATTAATGGGGAATGGTTGGATAACAGCCTGGGAATATTTATATAACTGACAATCTTGTAAATAACTCCCATTATCCTCATATACTAAGCTACCTTCCTTCAAGCATAATTGAAAGGACATTTAAGAAGTTTAATTTAGTGTTTTCTCCGTATGACCACGGGATATTTTCACCCTCTCATTCTCTGGGGGGAGGAAACTGAATCAGCATCTTCTCCAAAGCGGTTCCTCCCGTTTATAAAGTGTCTGGAGGTCTGGAGGCCATGAGGAGTTTTCCTGGCAAAAATGAAAGAGCTGTTGCTACAACAAACAACTTGTTCTCTTTTTGCCTGCTTAGGCCCTCAGATACACTTTGAATATGAAAGAATGTGGTGGTGATGATGATGCAAGAGGTCACTAATAATGCTCATACCCATTAATTACAAAAGTATAAATAACATGTAAGTAATACATCCTTGATCTGGTAGCTGAACTGCAATAAAGAAAAAATAACAAGGGCAAAACTCTGGTGTGAAATGTTTTGGGGGCTGGTTTTATTTTCCTTCAGTGTGACCCCTCCACACAACACTACTTTGTTCTGAGTCAGCAAATGGCAAGCTCAGACCAAAGACTCTGTTTCATCTTCAGGGCAAAGTTTTTCCCTACATCTTTCCTATTTAACGTGTACACAGTATGAAACAACAACTCTATTCTAAAACGAACACACTGCCTAACTTTTAAAACATCAATGCTGTTCAAAATGTTTTTCTCCCCCAATCATTTTTTAAATATAATTTGTCAACCAGAGTCAAGTTTTTACGTATTTAAATATGTAAATGATACTCATCTCTCCCATCTCCACTTTTATTATTGATCATGTTCAAAAAACATTTTGTTCAGCTCTGACTGCTCGTTGCTCAGGTTTTTGTGTGTAGCTGGAACTAGAGATGTGGTGGTCTACTCCCAGTTCAGAATGTCCCTTGGTAGGAAACAAAACAGGAGGTCTGGCCTTGCCTTCCCTACAGCAAATAATTTCACCCCAAGATCTGACTTTATTAGACAGTGTGTGGAACTCCTCTGATGCAAAAGAAAGAGGAGGGAAAAAATAAAGTTAGGGCTTGTTTTTTCCTATGAAAAACTCTTGAAAATAATATTTTGTGTGCTTTGGGGATTTTCAATCAAACACAGAAAATCATACCCTGAATGTTGACTTTTCAGTAGTAACAAAACACCTTTGGCACAACTGATAATTTGGGCCCAAAAAAAGTGGTGGTTGTAGTTTTGTTGGTTTTGATTTTGGTTTTTTTTAAATCCAGCTGTAGAAAGGGTGAAGGTTTGATGGCCAGTTCTAATTAATTATTTCTTTTTTTTTTTTTTTTTATTTCTATCAAGGCACCAGCAACCAGATCAATGCTTTGCAGGCCATAAATTCCATTATTGCTCCCAACCTCTGGCCACAACAGCTGGAAAGTGGATGTCCCAGAGGAAAGTGCTGACTCTGCTGCAGGCAAACAAGAGGGTCCCATCCTGAGAGAGCATTTGAGTGGTGGGCTCACCTTTGCCAGGCACTGGGGAGAAGTGAGTTGGTTGCAGTGACTTGAATCATGGGTTTTGTAGAGAGATTGGGAAGCCTCGGAGGCTTGGGAAGGTGCAGGAGCCCAGTGCTTGAACTTTGGAAGTTCGTGGGCATTGAGCTGCCTCTGCCTTGCAGATTTTCCCACTCCACCAGAGCAAGAGTGCAAAGGGGAGCTAGAGAAAAACAAATGGGAGGTGCAGATGAGAGGGGGTGGAAGGCAGGATCTGTGTCAGACTGGCAGGAGCAAGGCCAGACGTGGTAAGAAGTGGGTGCTCCGTGGATTCCCCGTACATATGTTTGGGGTGGGTTAATAGCTTGACTCAGCACAGAGGACAGACAGTTTTCCTTCTCCAGCACAGCTTATGAGCATAGACCAAGCTTTTGATTCACACTTTGAGTGGGTTAGTTTCACAAGTCTTCTAGTGAACCTTTGAAATTGGATAAGAGCAAAACCATAGTAAAAAGGGCTTCTTGCATTTCTGAGCACATAACTGCTGCTGTTTCATTATGATCTAATGTTTCATTGACCAAACCTTGGCTTGGGAAATAGCAGAGAGATGTGGTAAAATACGATCCCTGAATGACTGATATGTTGGGAAGAGAAAAAAAAGAGAGAACTGTGAAGCAAAAAAAATGGGTATTTTTATAATTTAACTGTGACATTTTCCTTCAGATTTATTACTGCTCTGAACCTGAAACTACCAAAAACTAAACAGAAGCAAGCACGGTGCCTGGGTGCCCCAGGAATGGAAATGTGATCCCAAATCCCTCAGCCCAGGCTGATTTAGTCCAGGCTGTAAAACTGGGCTCTTCATAGGTGGGATATTATTGGCCACCTCCCAGGCAGCCCTTGAGGTTACTGAGAATGGAGCAGATGAGCAGCATGGGCCGCTCAGATGGGGCCCATCTGCACAAAGGACTGTCCAAACTTTAGCACAACCCAAACTTTTTCTGCTTCTGAGTTGGTGGTGGTGGCCTGTTTCACAATGGGGATTGTCATCAGATACCCCGGTACGAACAGCTTAAATGCAGTCCAGAAAACCTACCCGCTGCACCTCTGGCTTTTTAAACAACAGAAAGCTGAAACTCTCTGCAAAGGGCAAATGAGGACAGGGGAGCAGGAAAGTGGCTGCTCCTTGATGCCATTTTACTGGTAAATGCCCCTGTCTCTGGAAAACCAGTAGCTGCCTCCATGAGTGAGGCATACATTCCATTAGATAAGCTGAGAAAATAATCTTCCTGAAACCTGGCCAAACATGTTACAACTACTGCCTTGGTTGGTGTTTTAAAAGCTACCTGTGTTTAAAACTTTCATGCAATTCCTTCACAGAGCAAGAGCCACCTGCAGCTCGGCCACCCAGGAGAGGGGAACTGCAGGATTAAAACAAAAGCTACACAAGTTTCCAGCCCTTGTGACCATGACTGGGAAGCTTAGCAATTTGATAGCACGCACTTCAAGAGCTCAGAAGCTGGAAGGCAAGAAGATAATCTGGTGTTTGCCATCTTCTAATATTTCCTAGCTTTTAAACCAACAACAAGCCTTGCTTATGATTTTGCAGAGCTGTCCAGCTGTTTTAAACTCTGTGAAGACCTTTAGAAAGTGGCTGAACCTGCCAACAAGCTTCATGCATATCTGAAGAAATAATGAAATAAATCAAGACCGTGCCTCTAATGCCCATGTTGAGGCAAAATAACGTTAAAAAAAAAGAAAGCCTGCAAGACTGAAGTAATGTGTACAGGAATCCTGTTGTTGTTTTTTCGTTCCTACGCACATGCCTTTGGTGTGAGGTAGTGTTTGTACTTTGCTCACGGTGGCTGGGAACCTCACTGTCTGGCACCATGCAGGTAATGAATTCAGGGCAGCTTACAGGTGGTGGCACAAGGCTGCACTTGTTTTTCTTCCCTTTTTGATTAAGCGTGTTCATTCTGTCACCAAGGTCATGGCGTGTGAGAGAGGGAGAAAAATTAAAGGGGGAAAGAATGTGCGGTGAGAGGTGGGAACTAGGGAGTCCTGGTAACTGTGTGCAGCACAGTGCCTGCTGGAGGAGCTGACTTAGTGCCTGGGGAACTCAGGAGCTCTCTCACTCAGGGAGCCCTCCCTGACAAAAGCCAGATGCTCTCAGACCTTGGAGGATGGAGGCTTTCAGGGAACGTAGGTACACAGTGTGGCCATGGGCTGGGCTCCACTTGTGTTTCCTGGCTGCTCTTTGCATTCAAAATTGGGGTATCAGATCACAGAATATTCTGAGTTGGAAGGGACTCACGAGGACCAGTGAGTCTAGCTCTTAAGTGAATGGCCCATATGGGGATCAAGCCCACACGAAGCTCATCAGAACTAAGCCAGGTAGGGGTGCAGAGCTGGGATCAGTGACTGTGCTTTGCCCCCACCCCATTTACAGCCCTCACATGTGACACCCTGTGACACAGGAATTCACACTTTTCGTGTCTGAAACTTGTAAACTGCATGTGGAATTTTTAGTACTTTTTTTTCAAATATAAATCTATTCTTTTAGTATGTATATATACATACATAGATAGATAGACACTACATTGGAATCTGGAAGGTGAGTCTTACTGAGATTTGTGTCTATGGTTGAGCTGAGGAAAAATGGAGGAAATTTTGCTCAAAGAGGATGAAAAAGGCATTCTACTTTTTCACTAGTTCCTGACCAAATCCAGAAAATTTCCTTTAATCCAAAAGGTGCTCATGATTTCACAGTAGTTTCCTTGTTAGAAAATGGTTTGCTTCCTGCATGGGTTTTGCTGTACTGAATTTATTTGTTTAAATAGTACAGCCTATGAAAGAAACATAGGAAGCTGAGGACAGTTTGCCATTAAAGAAATGCCACCTAACTGAAAGGGAAGTAGTTTTCAGTCAGGCTAAAATTTACTTTTGTTTAATTAACATAGCCAAATGTAACTCAAGTAGCAGAAACAGCTGGGGCAAAAGGACAAACTAAGCTGGCCCATGCGGGAAGGATTCAGCTCCTTTGTTGCTGCTGTTGAAGCTCTTGGGAGTTGCCTCAAGCCAAGTCCCTTGAAGGTTTTTTTGCAGGCTGACCACTAAAAAGATGTGAAGAGGAACCTGGAGAATTCCTGATAATGTCAAGGTAAAACAAACAATTGGTTTAATAAACAAAAAGAAAAAAATTAACCTTTCAAGGCTGTGTTATAAATCACAAAAAATATGATTGCTTTAGTCAAGTCTCAACACTATCTTAATTTTTCTGCCACCATTTGTTTTTCTGTTCATGACTAAGCCTCACAGAGTCACCTGGAAAGGTTAGTCATGATTTGTGCACAAATGCATAAGAAGTTATTGGCCATGGGGACCACTAAACAGTCCCTAGACTACCCTTCACTCCTCACATCTCTCCTCCATGCTCTGGCAGATGAAAGCACCTCAGCTCAGGAGCCAAAAATGCTCTGAGCTTCTAGAAATGCAGGAATAAGAGAGCAAGTCTTCAGTCCAATGGGGGATCCCATGGGGAGGTGGATGATGCTCCATGCTACAGCAAAAGGAAGGAGCCCTATCCTCTCTCCAGTCTCACCTTCAGTGTGGAAGGAAGGCTTTCTTTCCTTATTCTACATCCAATAACCAGCTTAACCTTGAGCACAGAAGCAAGAGAAGAAAATATGGAAATATGCAGGTCTTCCAGCCCCACATCCTCTCTTGATCTGTATTCCCCTGTGTGAGGAAGTGGGGCAGGGAAGGGTCTTGGGAAGAAAGGTGTTTTCCAGGCTATTGTAGCTAGTCATCAGAAACATATGATCATTTAAACTGCAAACATCAGGTGCTCACAAATACTATCAGTGCATGGAAATTACCTTTCTTTGGTTGAAACCTGGAGGGAGGCTAAACATTTTGCGTCCAGAAGAGATTTTATAAAGCACAGATCATTTGTGTAAAACGTGCTGGAGATTTAGGGTCTTGACTTTTTATGAGATTTGCAATACTTGCTGGTTTTGGTCACTGAAATGAGACAAGCCTGCTCTGCTATTGTCAGTATTTCTGCTTCCTCTTTGTTCAAAACTGGAAAGGTGTGTGGAAGAGAAAAAAAAGAGATTAAAGGTGAAACAACACAGGGCAGGATGAGAGGGGATCATTAAAGTTTTGGGTGTAGTTTCAGGTTGTTTTTTATTTTATCTGAACTAGTTGTCGCACCCCTAATTACAACAGTATTAACACATTCCTGGGTGTGGTCACTCGAAATTCTTAAGTGGGCAAAAATTTTCAGCTACGTAATATGCTTAGGGTGTGTATCAGCAGACCACTTTAAATGTTCTGGCCTGGTTCTGCTGGCTTTTTCACCAGCTTCTGACCCTGTGTTTGTTGTAGCTTTGGCACAGAAAGGGTCATGTCATTGCTTTTTACTGAACCCGAGCCTTAGTCAGCACAACGGGCCGTGCTCTTCCAGCCACAGCTCAGATGCTCAGATAAAGCTCTCCAGCTCCAACACAGTCCTACAGAAGGAGCAGAGGGATCAGAGCAGCTCCCACTGCGTTTTCACTGAGAGTCTGAGGGGTTTGTTCTATTTCAGGTTGCACTGCTGGCACTGTTTCCCATCTTCTCGCTGGCGAGTTTTTCTCAAGCCAAGTAAAAATGTCGGTTCACAGAGCAGGTGGTGCAGTGAGACTCTTGGCTTTGGCTCACCAGGGGCTTTTATCTTGTGTCTTAGGACCTGTTGTAAATCACAGTGCATGTGAGACAGCAGTTACAGTACTGTAGTGCACAGAGCCTCCTCTGGGCAATTTGGCAGCTTGTTATCAACCAGCAGAAAAATCCGACTCCAAAGTACAGAGATTCTGCCTCTTCTGACTCCATGAAGACTAGAAACATCTGGAAAACTTTCCCAACAAGCCCAGATAACCTGCTGCTTTTCAAAATACCTACTGTTACCAACTATATGGATATTTAAAACTTACTGTAAAAATACAAACATTCAGTGGAACTGGACTGAAAGTCAAGAACAACTGATGCACCATCCAACAGCACAAGCTACATTGTTAATTCTTAGTGGATGTGTACAGGAAGCCTCAAAAATTCAGATTCTGGGTTTGTTCTGCTGAGCATCCCAAACTTAGATTGGATATTATGAAAAAATTCGTCATGAAAAGGGTTTTCAAGCATTAGAAAGGGTTGCCCAGGGTAGTGGTGGAGTCACCATCTCTGAAGGTATTTAAAAGATGTGTAGATGTGGTGCTTAGGGACCTGGTTTAGTGGTGGCCTTGGCAGTGCTGGGTTAAAGGTTGGATTCAATGACCTTAAAGGTCTTTTCCAACCCAAACAATTCTACCATTTTATGATTCTATATTGCAGGACTGTGTGGGAAGTCTCTGGGGGAACTCCAGGTTCATCAGAGCTGTGTCAACACAATGTGGATATTAGGGCAAACCCTCAGTACTAAACCAGGCATTACACCCTCAAAGTGAAGCCCAGCTTCATGGCTCAGGCCTGAGTTGAGCTCATGCAGTTTGAGTAAAAACCCAAGCAGCTTTGCAGCTGAAAGCCTGGAGGCTGAGTAGGGTGGAGAGCAGACTTGAACTGGGGCTCAGTTCCATGTTCAGAGGGGCAGGGATGAAATGGATGAAATCCTACCCTCGTGACAGAGGTACACTCGTGGCAGATGGGATGGGAACCCTCATCTTCGATTAAGTGGAGGTTTTCAGTTGTCATGCAAAGTGAAATGTCAGCAGGAGAAACTGAGCTGTGCCCTACTTGCTCCTTTTGCTCCTGACTGTCATCTCATACGTTCAGGACAGTCATCTAAAGGACACAAGGTGCAGGGTCAAACTCCTTTGCATGGAGAAAGGGAAGATATCAGATCTCCTGCACCCCAGATAGATGATGGGACTGCTGGGCCATTAGATAAGGGATCACATCTGCTCCTCAAGCATCCCAGGAAACAAGTTCTTCACTTCCTTTGTGCCCCAAAAGAAAAATGTTTTATCTGGGACAGATGGAATATTGATGTGCAGCATCCAGCAATTCTTCTAATTTACTCTGTTTTAGGAAAATTGAAAACACAATGTGGCCTGAACACTTTCCTCTACTTTTTTTTGCTTGGTCATCGTAATAGGGGAAAAATGCTTGTCCACACATTTAAAAAGTAAATAGGAAGTCTTATGCTCTACGTGCTGAATAAATAATCCTGTAGAAATTCTGAAAACTATCAAAAAATAAGTGAAAATTTTACTTTCTTTATTCGCCTTTTCCCCACATTTTTGATTACAGACTGTTAGTATTAGTTAAGTTCTGCAAACTTACAATTCATTTTTCAAGGTTATGCTTTGAATACTTGGTGCCAAACACCTGATAATTTAGGCCTGTGATTGAGACTGGCGTCATTAAGCAGAGGTACTGGGCTCAAGGTTGCACTGTGTGTTACACAGGCCTATAAAAAAAAGGAATCTGACAGGTGGGAGTGTTTCTGGCTGCCTAGAGGTGGTCCAATTTGCTGCTTTCAAAATGCTTGATGGTGATTCTTTTATTCAAGAAGAGAGTTTGCATGAGTTGCTCCTATGAAAGAGAAGGCACAGCAACATAATAAAGGAGACAGAAACGTGGACAACTCATTGTGGTAAACGCCTCGCTATTAAAATAAATAAAAAGGTTTGAGGTTTGTGGGACTCACACCTCACAGGATTATTCTGGCAAAAAGCTCACCAAAAGCAGCACATTAGAAAACCAAGAGCTTTTTTTGTTATGGCAACAGGAACAACAGCAACACATGAATTCAAGATCCAGATAAAACAGAAATGTTACCTTTCTTTTAAAAGCCATCCTTGCCATAGATCACAGAATCATTAAGGTTGGAAAAGGCTTCTGAGATCATTGAGTCTAACCTGTGCTTGATCACCACCTTGTTACCCAGCCCAGAGCACTGAGTGCCATGTCCAGTTGTTCCTTGGACACCTCCAGGGACAGGGACTCCACCACCTCCCTGGGCTGCCCCTTTCCCGGCTGGAAATTGCAAAGGTTGAATGATACAATGCTTGCCTGGCCAGTGAGAACACCAGAGGTGTTCAACCAAGGTGTACAAATAATGTTATCAGATGAATGAAGGCCAGGATAGAGTAGATTATAGTGGGGGAGGTCCTGGCTAAAACAGGTTCTGTTTGAACAGGGAGAGATGGAAGCGATGAGGACTTTGGCTCCAAATGGAAAAGGAGACCTCAGTTCCTAGAGATGCTCCCAGAGATAGTCCTAGAGATGAAGATGAGGAAGACCCTTTGCTCCCCGGGAAGAAGAAGGACCTCTGTTCTTAGAGATGAAATGCTCCCAGAGATGGGTGAAGAGAACTTTTGTTTCTGAATGGCTCAACCTTAAAATTGTACCCCAAAAACTTCAAGAGTGGACCCTTGAAAGCAGTTGTGGGAAAAGCTGCAAGTCAGGGGAAGGGACTCACATGTGAGCAGAGAGACTCCTCTTCCTAAATGGACTGAACAATATTTGGAAGTGGGCTGCTGTCTCGTTGTGATAATGTTTTCATAGCATGAGCAAGAAGAGACTCCTCTTCCTAAATGGACTGAACAAGGTTATTATGGAAGTGGTAAACAGACTGAACATCTCAAGGGTTATCTTTTTACATTGTCAGTGGGAGAGGGAGGAAGGTGGGGGGAGGAGAAGAGTTCTGAAGGTGTGGTATGATTTTTTTTTCCTTCTTTTAGGTCTGTTAATAAACTTCTTTATATTCTTTCAAGTTTGGTACCTGCTCTGCTTTTCTCCTAATTCTTATCTCACAGAAGGTAAATAGTAATGAGTATTTTGGACCAAACCACTACAGAAGTGTTGTGTCCAGACACTTGAAAGCCTCTCTGTGGAACCAGCCAACCAACACCTGGCCTGATCAGTTCAACAAGACCTTCCTGCTTTGTGTCCTCCCAAGTACACCCAAAGTTTGCTTTCCAAGGCCCTCCGCTGGAATCCAGCCCCACATCCACATGCCTGCCCTCCTACGGAGCCAGCACCATTAAGTGAGGGAAATTGCAGGACAATTGCTGTCTAAAGCACACCAGCAGACTTCCTTTTGAGCAGCACAGAGGTTTCAGCTGCTGTGCTCTTCTTCCTGCCCTCTTGCTGCTAGCCTGCATTTCAATGCAGAGAGAGAAGTCCCTAGGGATGAGGATGATGCCTTAAGAGGCCTCCTAGAAACAGAGGCTAGACAAGAATAAGAGAATAAAGGTAGGTATTTATTTGAAGGGCCTTCAAAGGCACACCCTGGGGAGCCAGAGGCCACTGTCAAAATGAACCCCAAGATGGATGACAGGTCACGAGTTCTTCACACTTTTATAGGTTTGGTTCATTTGCATATCAGGGTTAATTCTCGAATTAAAGCTTCAGTTAATGATGTCATTCCCCTCAGCTTGCACTCCTTTAGAGGCTTTTGGTTTATACTTTTTGGGCCTAGGATGCTCTGGGTGTCCTTGAAGAGCAGGCCTGGAGAGGCTTTGTTATGTCTGCCTAGCACGAGAGAGCAGAAATTAACAGGCTACAAGAAACTTCAGAGTAACACACTAAGCAGTACAGGATTTGAAAAATATGAAAGTTAAAACCTAAGGCATCAAGGACAGGGGGAGGGAGAAACCAGATGGTCATGTTCAAAAGCACCAGGAAGTCAAGGGCTCCCCCTCCTTTCTCTTATGGGCTGTTTCCTTCATCCTTTCCATGGCCTTTGTCCTGTCTTCACCCAGCTCTGGGAAAGGATGCAGTGAAAGGAGTTCCCAAAGCTCTGGGGTTCTGCCATGCCTGTGAATCCCACCGCTCTCCCAGTGACGTACCAGGGCATGTCAGAAAGCTCAGCCAGCCACTGCTTTCCTGTTTAAAGGTTATTCAGCAAGGAGGGATTTCCTTAAATGACTGCTAGAAGTCTCAATTAGCAACTTCTGAAGCATGAAGGGTTTTTTTCCATTCCTTTCTGCTAATGTTACCAAGGTCAGAGTCTTCATCCTTTCCCAGCAGAACCTGTGACTCTGCCCAGCCTCCTCCCAAACAAGGAGACACAGGTATGTCAACTGCAAGTTTTTCCAAGGAAAGCCTGGGTACAGCAAAAGGTGACCCTGGAGACAATTGTCTCAGTCTGTACAATTTCTTTTTAATCAAACCAATGTGATTCAGCCTCTTATGGGGACTGGCCTTTCCCAGGCATTTGGGGACACTGCAGTAGGGTTTGCACCAGTCACTCTGGGATCCCATTATCGTCAGGGAGCAGAAGCAGGATTTTCCATGGTGTGAATCATCTGATCTCTTTCAGACCTCTACAGGAGGATGAGACAAACTGTGTCCCAGAAATGCCCACTTCTCCCCTTCTTCCAGAAGCAGCTAACTCAGGTGTAAAGGTCTGCTTTAGGTGTTTGCTTCCTATTTGTTCCCAAACACAGGTGCTTTCAAAGGAAATAGGAATTTTCCTCTCTCTCTCTTTCCTTTCCCTTATTTAAAAATCACTTGTCATCTACAGTTGCTTGGAAAATCTCTGGGACATCTATTGGATTCCATCCTATGAAACTTATGGGATTGACTCTCTGCCTTTTCCCCTTTCCCGGTATGGTATGGGAACCCCAAATCCAGGTGACTGGTTGCCATTCGGTCACATTCTTTGAAGAAATGGGTGATTGAGCCTTGATACAATAATTGTGTTTCAGCTGGGAAAAAAAAGTTGTTTGCCTTGAAGGATTTTGCCTCTTTGACACATTGAATACGTAATTGCATTTTGTTACAAATTAGGGCACTGCACAAAAATAAATTGTGACTGTTTGGCAGTCAGTCTGCTCCTTCCCATCCCCATCTCTGTGGAAGACAGCTGGATCCTTGCTGGGAGCCTGGTGAGCTTTAGGACAGGGTTTCCACCTTGTATTTACACGTTATTATGGCCACAATTCAGTGAGGTGTTCTTAAGCCTGGCCCTAAACCAAGGGGGCTTCTCATGAGCTAAACCTTAAACAAGGGCTACTGGTGAGCTGGAGACTGGGCCTGTTCTGGGAACTGTTGAATGAGGACCACCAAGCAATTCCTCTTTTCCTCACTGCTTATTGCTGTCAGTGTTTCTTCTCCCCACGGGTGCTGGGAAAGACATGTCCTTGCTCTCAGTCAGGAATGATATCACCTGCCCTTAGCAATGTTATTCCCTTTCCTGCTGAGCTTAGGCAATACTGCAACATGCCTAAACAATGCATCCACAACAAGGCATGGCATCATCTTGCTTTCAAAACAAACCTGTGGTGGGTGGAACTAGCTGTGCCAAGTGATGCTGGGCTGATTGATAAAGATCAGCCAAGAAACTTCTTCAGCTCTTCTCTCATTCACCTCTGGTCACCCTCATTTTAGAGAGGGTAGGAGCTGGTTGTGCTCTGGTTGTGCTCTGCTGAGACAAAGGAGAACTGCTGGTGGTTTTATGTTTTTTTAGTCAAATGTTCATTTAAATGGATAATGAACTGGGGAGAAAAAGGGGGCATTTCTACATCACCTGATGTGATCGTACCTAATCTGTCTGCTCAGTCTACCTTTGTGTCTGCCCTTAATGCAAATCTATCTGCTCCTGTGAACAACAAAAACCACAGAACACCTACCTGTAGCCTGTCCTGTGCACATTCAGACGTAGTATTTCCTTCCTAAACTAAAAAATGTCTGAGTAAAGGGAAGAGAATTCGCTCTGTGTACTGTTTGGGTGAGTTTTGCTGCCTGATCTTGTACGTGTGTCCAGTTCTTCAGAAATATGTGAATAATTTCAAAGACACTGTCAGCTCATCACATCACTGCCTGGGTGGTATGTAACATCATAAATGAGTACACACAGGGGTTATGGGGTGTGGTTATCCCCCCTTTTGTGGAAAACCCACTCAAATTGTGAACCTTCTCTTGTAAAGAGAAGGCCAGAAGGCTGAAGAGAGGAAATTGGACAAGAAGGTCGTAAGTGAGATCTATACAGAGAGCAGAATGAGGCCTGGGAGACTGCAGGGAGGATTAGGAACATGAGCAGGGCAGAAAAGAATACAGAGATTAGGAGGATAGCTCATGGAAGCAAGGCTGAAAGGCTGGTCTGACTCCGAGAAAGGGTGGAGGAAAGGATGTGGAAAGGGGAGGGGATGTCAAGGAAGGGAGGTGGAGATGGGATCACTGGGAGAGAGCTGAGGTTTTCCCCAAGACTTTGAGAGAAAAGCCCGAGGATGGGTGAGGACCCTTTCCTGCAAATACAGAGGTTACCCAAGGAAGCCATGGTTTATACTGGTGTTGCAGGATCTTCAGTAGCACAACAGCGCCCAGTGATTACAGAAAAGCTGGCTTGTCTCCTGGAGGAGACAAGGCCAAACAGAGGCTGAAGGGCCAAAAGGAGACCTTATTCAAAGCCTAGGAGCTGGATGAAGACAGGATTTAGGGCAGAGGCTGGTGCCTGGCAGAGCAATTGAGGGCACCTGGTGTGCCTGGTGAATTGAGTGGCTGCTACTCAGCTTGTGAGACCTTAGATGGCAGAGACAGAGCATGCAGCCAGCTCCAAGGCTGATGGATCTGCCTCAGGAAAGGACGTCTGGAATGGCGAGGACTTTGGCTCATCACAGGAGAGAACAGCCAGGGAGCTAAGAGGGAGAGAAAGATGGGACTGAAACAAAGATGTTTGCTGACCTCTCATTCTTCTTCTCAGCTCCAGGATGTCAAACCTGCAGAGAGCATGAAGAAAAGCCTGTAATGCCTTGAGAAAACAGCACTCCTGGACACAGCGAACAGAGTCTCCTGAAAAATACTGTCTAATTTCATTTTTTTTGGTTGTGTATAACTTGGTACCCAAGACACATGAAATACATGTAAAGGTATCTTTAAGTGTATCTAACAGGTATCTTAAAGTACATATAAGTGCCTTAGTTCCCCCAAAGGAAGCAGTCTGAATGTCAAACATCTTTTGTCCAGGATCATGTTTTAGTAGCAGAAATCTGTTGCAACCTATTCTCCAAAGCTCTTGTTAAGATGCTAAAAAGTGGCTGGAACCCAGAAGTAATCAGCTGTTCCTTTGATTTGGCTACAAGTGGGAGCATTGGGATTTGACTAGCAGACGTGCTGTGGGGTTTTTTTATTCAGCTGAATTTGGTGGTTTCTGTCCTTAAAGATACTGAGCACTGGGAAGGCTCAGGCTCTGGGAGTTTCACACCCCCAGTCTGAGTGCCAAAAGTGGAATATTCATTCATTTTCTCTCTTTCTGGTTCTCCACCTTTAAATGGACTTTTGTGAAGCTGGACAAAGCCCCATTGCATGTGCCCTGATACATTAATGATGGGGAGTTTGGGAAAAGCTGTGAAATAATCATTTCCCGGGCAGGGCTGGAGCAGCGTGCAGCACACAAAGCCCAGTGTCAGTGGGTACAGAACAGGTCTGGAACAAACAGCAGTGCACTGCCCACCTTGTGAGCTGAGTGAGTAAGACACTGTGGAGCAGGCAATTAGAGAGTGTTTCCCAACGCAGATACACAAGGGTGATGAAGAAAGGTTGCACAGGTGGCCTTAATCACAGCATTTCCTAATTTTGGGCTCCGCACCTCCATCAACATTGTTTTTAGGGGTGTATTTTGTTTTTAAGCGGCGTATTTTCTGCTGTAAGGAGCTGATTCTGAAGAACATAGGTCATCTGTATCAGCAAGATTTCTCTGGTGTGATGGCAGGCTTTGCACAAGAGACCACTCTGCAGAAGTGCCTCAAGCAGGTGAGGCTGCAGGCACTGGTTAAGGAGCTGATAACTTCCATGGGAGCACCTTATATCAGGGAGGTGAGCTAAGGAGAGAGAAAGGATTTGCTTTTGAAGAAGATGGACCCCTCTTCCCATGGTGTTTTCATCTGTCAGAGCCCTGAGGGTCTGTCGCTGTTTAACCCCAGCCAGCAGCTCAGCCCCACACAGCCGCTCGCTCACTCCCCACAGTGGGATGGAGGAAAGAACTGGAAGGGCAAAAGTGAGAAAACTGGGTTGAGATAAAGGTGTTTTAACAGGTAAAGCAAAGGCTGTGTGTTTCAGAAAAGCAAAACACAAAATTCATTCCCCACTTGCCATGGGCAGCCATGGGTGTTCAGCCATCCCCAGGCCAGCAGGGCTCCATCACAGCTAACAGTGACTTGGGAAGACAAATTAATCACTCCAAACATCCCCCCCTTCCTCCTTCTCCCCCCAGCTCTATATTCTGAGCACGGCCCCATATGGTGTGGGACACCCCTGGGGTCCTGGCTGTGTCCCCCCTTGGGCTGAGGGGCAGAAAAGGCCTCAGCCCTGTGTGAGAGCTGCTCAGCAACAGCTGAAACACCCCTGTGCTATCAACAGTGCCTCAGCACAAACCCAAACACAGCCCTACACCAGCCACTGCGAAGAAAATTAACTCTACCCCCGCCAAAACCAGTACAGGGCTCTTAATAATCCTTGACAGCCCTGACCAGTCTCACCAGGAGCTTCCCCGCACACCCTGGCCATGGGTTCTGGAGCCTCATTTCAGCCCCACCTGGGGCTTCCAGTCCCCTCCTGGCCTCAGGTTTAGGTGTGGCTGTCTCCAGCCCTGTCTCTTGGATAGCCCTGAGGTCTGTTCTGTAGGCATCTTGTCTCCAGCCCTGCCCTCAGCCCTGTCTCCTTCAGCTCTTGAGGGGATCCTGACCCTGGGTCATCCCCTCACTCTGCTGCGGGCTGTCCATGGGACTCCAGAACCCCCCAGGTCTGTCTGCCATGTGTGGATCCTGCAGGATGGTGCCTGTCACCGAGGACATGGCCAGTGCTGGGGTCACCCTTGCACCCAGCTGCCTGGTCTCTGGGGAGCATCTCCCCTTCTCTGCATCCTGATGTCCTCCACTGAAATGGGAAGTGGCACAAAACTCCTCCGAGTTTTTTTTTATGGGTTCTTCATCCTCAAGCAGGGTCCTGCTTGTCCTGGTACCCTCTGAAAAAGCATTTTCATGAAGGTTGGAATAGCTGGGATACCAGGAGAAGACCAAGGAACCCTTTCCTGGAGGTGTCCAAGGCCAGGCTGGACAGGGCTCTGATCAACCTGTCTTAGTGGAAGGTGTCCCTGCCCATGGCTGGGGGTGGGAACGGGATGATCTTTGAAGTCACTTCCAACCCAAAATATCCTGATTCCCTGCCAGCTGGATGATGATCCAGCCCCTTGCTTTGCCATCTCCCCTGGAGACTTAGCTGGTAGGAGGCAAAAATCTTCCCAAAGTTGTCCATCAGAGCCTGAGAGAGCTTCTGGCCACCCTGGGGAGGTGTATCAGGGGGGCCATGCACAGTCCCTGCCTGTTTGCCAGTGTTCCTGCTCACTGGGCGTGACACCGTGGGTCAATGTGTAACCTGGGGTGAGGGTTTCAGATGACACTCAGAGCAGCAAGGAAACATCCCACACAAAACTCGCTGTGTGGGAGCACAGTGGTTTTGGAGAGGAAGTGGGAGGTTTGGGCTGAGAATCCAACTTGCCCAAATACAGGTATTTTGATCCTGCTGAGTCAGAATAGATTCGGGTTCTTGGAGGTTTAGAAATACAGATTTAACTAGTTTTCCTCTCTACTACAGGAGTCTCTTCCCCTTTTCTGGGTTAATCTGCAGGAGCAGAGAGTATCAGAAATTCCCCCTGGGATAGTCTCAGATTGCTGTGGTCTGAAAAAGAGTATTGGGACTCCTACAAGAGACCACCACAATCCCTTGTGATGGGCAGCAGAAAGAGGGTTTTGACTGTTCTTAGAAAAGGACAGAACTCAGTGGAAATGAGCTCAGAAATCTGGAATAAAATTAAGCCTTGGATATTTCCTTCCAAAATAATTCCAAATGACAGTGTCTTGCAGTGTCTCCCTGCTCTTGCCCCTTCTGCCTGCCCTGCATCTGCCCTGGCATCATCCATTCATTAATGCTCCCCCTCTAATCGAAGCCTCCATCATGGCCATGGACCAGATGGCACCTATCCTTCTGGCACAGCTCCAGCACAGCCACAGAACTTGCCAGGTTGAATTAGCTGCCTGGGTCTATTTAACTTTCACATTTTTTGTGATAGTGCATCATGCAGATAATTGTCTTGTCTTTTTCTCTATCCACTCCAGAGCAATAACTTATGTCCAGGCTTTACATATCTTCTTGGCTCATTGCTCTGGTCCTGTCAGTCCCTTTACTGGACTCCATCACACACTGGACTGTGAGCCTTTGAGGGAAAAAAATGGGTCTTTACAAACCTCCTGGCAAGGTGACTCCCCTTGTCCTGACTGAAGACAACATAAAACAAACAAGGGGAAAATAAACCGACTTTGAAAAGTCCTTGGAGCCTGTTTTCACAGCAATTCATTAGTTTATGCCAGTGTAAGGTGACACTGTCAGTCAGCTTTGCTTTGTGCTAGTGGCAAATTACGTGATGGTTCCTCGCTCTTATGATGAATCCTGAATCTTGTGATGTTTGTTGCTTTCTAAGTGCCTGGATGTTTGCAGTCACGTGGCAATCCGAGACGTCAATTTTTATGCTGTTTCTAAGTGTCACAGTCCTAGGGAGATGGTTAAACCCCTCCCCAGTGAACCTGAAAACAAAGATATCAGAAGACAAATAGCCCTCACGGGAGGCTGAGGTTTCTTTGTTTGCCTATTTTCTCGTTCCTTTTCAAAGCACAGTACTTAAGCCATTTTTTGATCCAGTGTCACGGTTTGGGGAACTTTCAAGCATGGAGATTGGTAATATTTTATTTAGATTGCAGCTCTCTTTGCCTGTATGTCCTCTCCAGGCTTGCTTTCTACCCTGACATTTATACCCAAGAATTTTTTCCTCAGGCACAGTGTGTACAGAGGTTGGATGGGAAACTGGTAAGCAATCAGGGCACTCCTCATCTTTTCTTATCCAAAGTTTTCTAGGGAAAGAAATGCTCCACGCCAAGGTTTTGGACAGCTTTGGAAAGTACTGTCCTGAGGTTCTGAGAAGGTTGCCCTCCTCCCAAGCAACCTTGGATTTCCCCACACTCCATTCCCTGCTCCAATTTCTATCTCTCCCAAACATGGAAACTAGCAAATAATGGGAAAAAGGAGGCAGGGCTTCCCTGTCAGAAGACATTTTATAATGTCACTGTGTCTCCCTGCCCACAGCCCGTAGGTGCTGATGGTGTTTACAGGAAATGCCATGAGTAATTTACAAAGCAAAAGCGTGGTGTGCTATGGGGTCGGGGCTTGTCTGACTGGAAAGTGTCCTGCTGTGTGGAACAGGGGCTGGGCCAGCTGCCTCCCCATCAGCCTGCCATGCCAGAGGCTTGGAGAGGGCAGGGTAAGGAGTAGGATGAAGCTGTGCAATGCTCCTTCCACTATTGGCATAGAAAAGCAAGGACAGCTTGTGGACGGAGCGACCCTGCCATAAATTTGCCAGCTTCCTGGAGGAAGTAATTTCTAGAGCCTTCTTCACCTTATCCTCTTGTATATTCCCTGCAGGATGCAGCAGAGCACCAAAGCCTTTTCCATCTCCCCATCTCAGCCCAACAGCCTGCACCACTTCTCTCCCGTAGGACTCAAAGTGCCTCCATCTGTCCCACCAAATTCCCTCCCTCAGCGTAAGACCTTGAGTTTCTTCTATCCACACCAGGCCCTGTGCTATTGGAACTGCTTCTAGTTTAAAGCAAGCAAGCAACAGCCCCCCCAACACTCTGCACCAGGACCTGTATCCTAAAGGAACCTGAAAATTCCTGAAAAAATACGAGGAAGATCCAGCTTTGGTTCTCATTGAGCTCCACTTCAAAGCTCTGAGGGATTTTCATACACCGAGGCTCCTCCCTAGTGGCTGATACTTGCCTCTGTGTGTTTTGGACAGGTGTGTGTGTGTGTCACACTTTGCTGCAGACCTACCTGGCTTCCCACAGCAGGGATGCCTTCCCCCCACAGGCTCCTTGTGCACCCTGTCTGCTCCCAGGACTCCCGTAAGTTCCTTACAGGGGTCTACAGAGCACAGGCAGCTCTGACTGTGTGGCTGCTGAGCTCTCCAGGTACTCCTGTTCATGCTCCCAGGAACTGTGCACTGCTGATTTTCCAGTTCCTGAGCATCTCAGGAGCTCTCTCTGCTTTTTTCCACTGGTTTTCCAATTCTTGAGCACCTCAGGAGCTCTCCCTGCTCTGTTCCTCCCCCCTTCCTTTCCTTGAAATGCTCCACTTGTTATTCAGAGTGCAAATCTGGGTTAAACAACACAATTTCTTCCCTGGAAGTGCTGGGAAAGGGGTGGGAAGGAGGAGAGAGGTATGGTACAGTATCTGTCCAGCTCCTCGTTTCACAGGATAATATCAGCCCAGCCAAGAGCTCTAACACCCTCTGTGAGCAGGGTGGGTGACACTGAACCCAGCTGTGGCTCCACCACCACCTGAGGAGTCAGAGCTCTGTTTCCATCTTGTGTCCCAGCAGGAATGCAGGTATTAGCTGAGCATGGTTCCCAGCTTGCATCACCTCTCCATTGACAAACAGCATCTTCAGTCTGAAAAAAAAATAAATCAATCCCACCCCTAAGAGGCCTCAAGGGAATCACTCTGGATTTTAGGAATGGTGTGGTGTTGTAGCTGCTTTCAGCCTCTGCTCGCTCTTCACATTGTCTCCTGCCTGCTGTGGTTCCCATGCCTGCTGTGCCTTTTTCCAGGCCACCACAGGTGTGGCAAATTTGGGAAACTGGATAAGGTGGGAACTGAAGCAGTAGCTGGGAGAAGGCAGCAGAAACCCCGATGTGTGCCTCATAGCAGGGTTTATTTATCTGGGAACTCCTTCTCAGCAGAGGGTAATGCTGTCAAGCACACAGTGCTTTTCCTTCCCTTTCCCTTGCACACTTGATCCCTGCTGTCCCTGCTGGAACTGCCTGCACTGCCATCGACAGAGAACAGCAGGGCCTGCCTCCATGGACAACCATTTCCTGAGTGCCTCATTTGCAGCTTGGAGGCTCAGCTCCCCCTGTGACCACCCCTGAGCCCCTTCTTCTTTTCCACAGAACTTTGTCTCCCTTTTTGGTTCGCTCTCAGTCTTGTCACTGCTTGAAGAAGACATTCAGGGAGAGGGTGATGAGCACTAGGATGACAACTCTCTCCACATGGGATACACAGTGCAGTGCAACTCTTGTGTCTGATTTCTCTCCTTGCACTCCAGGCATCACTGTGAAGCTGCACTGCCCAACCAGCCCATCCTCCCTCATCTGCTTGGTTATCTCTGGCCAAATGAGTTATTTCGCATCTGATTTTGCCAGGCTGAGCTGTGTCCCCTCGGAGCTGGCACACTGCACACTGGCCTGTATCACTTCCCATCAGCTCCACCTCCCAACTCCTTGTCTGCACTACAGGTGCACACCACTCTGAGTGCTGGGAGACCGAGAACAGGAACAGAGCTTGGTGCCAGGATCTGTAAGGAATGATCCTGCTGGGAAGCTGACACAGCTGAGCTCCAGAAACACAACAGGAAGGGGGTGTACCCCACCCCTGGGGGCAAGGGTGACACTGGCTGTTCCTGGTATTCCTCCCTGATCTTTGCAGAAAGGAAAAGACAAAAGAAGCCCATTTTGCACCTGTCCCAGCAGAACAGTTGATTTAATGCTCCCTCCTTTTCCCAGGGTGTAGCAGCCCAGGGAAGTGGAGGAACACGGAAGCATTTGTAGGGATGTGGAGGGACATGGAGGGAGATGGGGGGGTGGCAGGTCTAGGGCAGGTGGGGAGCAGCATCCCACGAGCAGGAGGTCCCTGGTGAAGAGCACCAGGTTTATCTGGGAAGAGAAAAGAATCACAGAATGGTTTGGGTTAGAAGAGATCTTGAAGATCAGCCAGTTCCAACCCCCCTGCCATGGGCAGGGATACCTTCCACTAGAATGAGTAGAGTAAAGGTGGCACTGAGACACCTGCAGCCCAGGTGCCCACAGGGGTGTGCTGGGCTGGGAATGGCTCTGCCAGGCACACCACAACTGCCAGGAATAGGGCTGAGGGCCCCTGCTTAGCTGGGGCTGTTGGTTGGGCTGTCTCTGCACCGCAAAAGCCATATCCTGGAATAAACTTAACTTTCTCAGAAGAATGTGAGCAAATCTATGTTTCATTTTCTTCTGTTATTTTAATGATAATTTTCCTTTGACTTGGTCTAATATCTGTGGCATGTGTGACAAGTCAAATGCCTTAGGCCTCTTCCTGCTTTGCTGTAGCACAAGCACACAAAAAATGGTACGAGTTTAGTCTCCCTAAATGTCTCCTTTTGGCTTCATTAAAAGAATTATAACTCACATTAGGCAGTATTTATTCTTCCATCAAAGATTTAGGTGTGGGTATTTCTTTTCCCATCCAAGAAACATATTTACACCAACCCATCAGTTTGGTTAAATTCTCAAGTATTTTCTTTCAGTCTCTCTCAGCCATAAGTGTAACTATCTTGGACATCTGGGTGCTTCTAGTTTCACTTTGTTGAGAGTTTCCTTATAGCTGGAAATGTGTCCTGCAGTTCTTCAGTTGTTCTGGCCACACTCTTTCCACTGAGCACCTGCTCTTAATGAGCCCAGGTACTTGAAATGCTTTTCACCTCATTCTGATTACTTTTTTTTGCCTGGTTCCTTTAGAAACTCTGTTTTCTTCCAGATGCTCTTATAATCTGTTTATCTAATTCTTGTACTCCTTCCCCAGTCGTGGAAGCGTGAGTCATTCACAGAATCACAGAATGGTTTGGGTTGGAAGAGACCTTCAAAAATCACCTCATCCAGCTCCCTTGCACAAGTGGGTACATCTGCTCAGCCTGGAGAAGGGGAGACTGAGGGGAGACCTCACTGCAGTCACAACTTCCTCACGAGGGGAAGAGAAGGGGCAGGCACTGATCTCTGCTCTGTGGTGACAGTGACAGGATCTGAATGAATGGCCTGAGGTTGTGTCAGGGCAGGTTTAGGTTGGATATCAGGAAAAGGTTCTTTCCCCAGAGAGTGGCTGGGCACTGAACAGCTCCCCAGGGCAGTGGTCACAGCATCAGCCTGACAGAGCTCAAGGAGCATTTGAACAATTCCATCTTTTTTGGTTGAAAGCCCAGCTCATCTGGAGATCTTCTGAGTCATTTCTGGATGGAGAGATGTGAAGGTCATTACAGCAGTGCCCTGCTGTAGAGACTCCTGCAGACTACCTCTACTCCTGGAGCTGCACAGAATGTGACAGACAGGCTGCTCTCCCTTTGGCTAAGCCTGCTCAAACTGGAGGGATTTCGCTGTCTCTGAAGGAAGGAGCTTGATTCTTCCCCATGACCTGCTTCAAGCAAAGGCACGGCAACCAAATGGACCATGCTGTGTGAAATGCAGAGTCACACTGGTGTGAGTCAAACATCCCCCTCTGGTGCTGGAGGGTTTGACTAAAGAGCAAAACAAAGGCAAACACATCAGCAGCTCAAAGAGGATGGGTTTTTTGCCTTCTTCGTGGCAGAAGCCCAGAAGACTCTGACTGAGATCAAAAAGTAATTTATCACCTTGAGGTCTGTAGAGGAGCAGAGAGATGTTGAAACCTCCCACCACTTCCATCATCAAAAGCTTCAGTAGTTTTCTTTCCAGGTGTGTTTTCAGAGACAGGAGAGCAACTGTTCAAAAGGAACATTAGGTGTACCCTCTGTTGGCTGAACCAATTAGAATTACCCTTTATTGTCACGAGGAGCACACACACACACACATAAAAAGGGAAAATTCAAGGAGGAAAAGGGAAACAAGCACAGAGTCTCACAGAAGGAGCTGGCTAGGGACTATACTGATGTGCTTCAAGGTCACGAGCTTGACTTCAGGTAGGGTTAGAAACAGATAAAAATTTCTACTGGTGACTGCTCAGTGGCCTATATGAAGTTTTTGGATAGTCTCTTGTAGCCATTTAATTTAAATAGATAGCTGCTATATGCTTAGTAAAAAATAACCCCAAATAAAACTTTTGAAGTTGTTGGTGAGCTGATGCATGTGGAAATGAATAGCAAAGCTCTCTGAAGTCTTTTGTAATACTTTATTAAATTATTCAGACCTCTTCAATCCTGAACTGTCCTTGTTGTTGCAGTTGAATTGTGGAGCTTTAAGACAGAATTGCTGGCAAAGGATCTCATGTCTGTTTGCAACATCTCAAAAGAAAAGGTTTGGTTTTGCCAGGAAGGCATGGCTGCCCATTAGAGATAATTTTTAATGGTCCATGAGGTAGCAACAGTGTCCAAATTCTGGCCATCTTCCATACAACATCCTTACAACTTCCTAAGAACATCTTGTCTGGAAAGATGCAGCAGCTTTATGCTGTGTACCTTGAGAAGGGGAGAAGACAGTGCTCCTGGTGCAGGACTGTCAGAACTTGGATGAGCGCTATTGTGCTGAGCTCTGTTTTTGCTGAGTTCACGGTATTAAAGGTGAAAGTAACAGTAAAATTCAATTTTGGCTTTCAGTGACATTTTTAATTATTTTAAAATACTTCCCAAACTTCTGTACTGCAGTAAATCTTTCATTTCTTTGGTTTCAGTCAGCTTTGGATAACAGAACACATGCTGTTAGTACCAGACCTGTCAAGCCTTCATCTTTGTAAGGCAGGGCAAAAGAAGAGACTAAAACTGTTGTCCTTTGTTCCGTTTGTGATTCCATATATTCATCCACAAGGTACTCAAAATCCATTTGTCCATGCTGAGGTCACAGCATGTCCTCACCATGAGGCTCAAGAGCCACTTCCCTGATCCCCAAGGAATCCTTGTCCCCCCTCAGACAAGGATATGAGAGGGTGATATCTCCAGCAACATGCAGGGAAAGGCTGGAGCACTCATCCCACTGCAGCTGAAGAAGGAAATTGCTACCACCATGCCAAAGCAAACAGCTAAAATATGAAAGTCAAGGAACTCAGTCAAATTAGTTTGACACAAAGACAGGGTGGTGCCAATCAGACACAATTCTCTGGGGTTTTTGCCTTGGTGGTTTTAATATTTTTTTCTTGCCTTTCACATCTTTTTGCTTGAAAACAGAAACTGTTTTGAAGGTCAAAGCTCTGAGAGGCAGAAGTGGTAGAGAAATCTCAAATAATTCCACAGTCATGCTCTGTTTCCCCCTCCTACTGCTAAGACCTCCTGATGTAAAACATCTCCAAAGTAGTCACAAATCAAGCATCCACTGGAGGTCCAGTATGTCCCTCAGTGGTTTTGTTTTCCAAGATTCCTGTCTGCATGAACTCACAATTGCATAGTAGTTTCTGCATCCAGAAAATCTGACTTCCTCCTGTCTCCTCCTCCTCCTCCTCAGAGGAATGCTATGGTTTTATGTGGGGATGACTGACACTTGTGACAGATGAGCTGCCAAAACATGGCAAAATCCTGGGAGTCTGCAACACCAACAGTCACTTTGGTGTTTGCATGTCCCTGCTGGGGATGACAGATATTTTGCATTTTGCCACCACTTTTCCTACACATCCAACCCAAATGTGTTCAAGAGGGGTAAACTTCCAGTGATGTGATTTTCCAGTGTTGTGTTGTTGTGACAGGGAGAAGCTGGATTCAGTTCTCAGACATCATAATACCACATGTATCTTGTCACAGGACCATTTTCACACTTTGCTGCCTGCCTGGAGTGACCCCTTCCCTAAATGGTTGCCCTTCCCCTGAACTGTCAGGATAAGCCCCTGTGTTCATCTACTACTTACAGAGAAAGTACTACACACTCATGCATAATTCATTCCCCTTAATTAAAATGTAAATTTACTGTCAGCATTTTGGGGTGATTAAAGCACCATTGTGGGAATTGGTTTATATTCTGTATCTGGAGTTCCTTTTGCCTAAAACACATGATGGTTTATGCTGTTTGAAGTGCTGAGATTGATCACCAAGTGGGACAGAACTGAGCTTCCAGGGGAGGTCAGTCAGTCTGTGTGTGTCTCATATTCAACAGAGCGTGAATCCACTTTGCTATAAAGTGAGCTGGCTTTCTCTCAAGGTGTTACCTGCCTGCATTTCAGGCTTGGCATAGACAGGAAGGAGTATTTTTAACTGTATTTCTCTACCCAAAATCAAACAAACAAACAAAACCCAAAAAAAACCCCAAAAAACCAAAATCCAACCAAACCAACCAACCAAAAAAAAAAAAGCAACCAACCCCAAAAAACCCAAAGCTAGATTATTTTACTGGCCTCAAACTGATCTACAGGAGCCTTCAGAAGGATGTTTAGTGGTTTGCTGTGCTTACTGTAAACAAATGACTTACCAGAGCGTCTTGCAGGTTGGGCTTCATTCCTCATAGACCTCGAAGCTTCACATGCCATTTGCTGTCCATTAAATAAATGATTAAGTACATTAAAAAAAAAAAAAAAGGCATATTCCAGAAGGATGAGATAATGACAGAGTGCCCAGTAGGGGCTTAGTTGTAATTCTTAGTGTTTCCCCCCTCCTCCCTCAAAGCAATAAAATCCTTAAATTAAAAGAGAATGTAGAGAAGGTGGTCTTGGGGTTGTGGATGAGGCACACAGAGGTCTTAATGAAAGGAAACTGTCATGGGGCTGCTCATGGGGAGAGAGAGGGAGAAAATTCCCAGCTCCACCATACAAAGAGTCATAGGAATTAGGAGTATTTCACCAGCAGGCTTTTGAATTTTTTCCCTGTAACAAAAGCATTACCTCTCCCCTGCCTACGCCCTGTCTGTCTGTCTCTGTCTGTCTGTCTCTCTCTCCCGTGGACAGGCAGACAGGAGGGCATTTCAGCTCTTGGGGAGAGCTTGGGACTGAGCAGAAGTCTCTTGGATACGGAAGGAAAATGCTTTGTTTTGCCATTCCCCGAAGTCACATTATTCTTATGCTACACATGACTCTCTTGGAAAATCTGGGATTCATTACCCACCTTCTGCCCCAACCTTCTGGCTTCGGAAATGCGCAGGGAGCTTCAAGATCAGCTCCAAACTGGGACATGAGAGTGCAGTCAGCCGCGGGGCAGCCAGGTTGTGTGTGTGGCTCCTGGTGTCCCCAAGCCTGGCCCTGCTGCACCATTCCCACCAGGCAAGCAGGGAAAGGAGAGCCAGGGCAGGAATGGGCCTCCAGCTGCCCCTCGTACCTCGCTGCATGGCAGCACGGGAGCAGTTTTGGAGGAGCCCGCTTGCAGCCGTCCTCAGATCGCAGTTGACTGCAGGAAGCAGAGTCTGACATTTATTTTCTAGGCCATATTTTGACAGACTCTCAAGTAAAATTAGGTTTTCTGTCATTGCCCTTTCACTGCAGGACGGGAGATCTACCAGAGGTCCTCTACAGCGGGAGATGTCCAGAGCTCTGGAGAGGCACTATGTCCTCTCTCGGTCTCTCCTGGGCCTCAGGGCAGCCAGGAGGGGGTCCAGGCAGGTTTTTGGCAGGCATGTGCACGGAGGAACATAAGGGACAGCGAAAGGAACGGCGTCAGCAGCGGGGCCCTTGCTCAGTGTCAGGGGCTGGATTGAAAGTCGGTCGCTGGAGCCGCCTGACGTCAGTTCTGTCGCTGGAGGAAGTATCAAGTTAAACTGATAATTATCTACAGCACGTGTACGAATTACGAACCTTTTGATGTTCAGGCTCATGTGTTTTGAGTTAGCCAGCACATCCTAATCAGATTTTCTTTTCCTTTTAAATGAAGATTTGAAGCTTTCTTATCTCCCATTCCCTTCTCCTCCTTTGAACTTTTACTTCACTGAGATTTTCACGGACGCAGCCTTTCCTAGGCCAGGTCTCTCCAGCTCCCATGCACAAAGCCAGCTCAGCAAGGTAACATGGCAAGTGTTGTTGGGTTTGCAGTAAGAGCTTTGATACAGCCTGAAAACAAGAAGCTCTTTGTCACTGCTATTCTTTCTGCAGTATTAAAATTTATCTTATCAATGGCACTGTGTAGTGGAAAGGGGGAGAAAGAAATAGGAGAAAAACAGACCCTCAAAAGAGACTCTGGTGAGTTCAGTAAAAGTCTGCCTTTCTTGAGCATGAACAATTTCCTCACTGGTGCAGCAAGCCTGCAGAAAGCAAACCCTAAAACTCATTGACTGCTTGCAAAATTCAGTGTCTTTGTCCTAACCACAAACACTTCACCAGCACCCCACCCGCCACAAAGCACAATAGCTCATTCTCCCTGTGACCCTCCAAATTTTTCACAGATATTAGTCAACGTTTTTGTTTTATTATTACAGCTTTGCTTTATTACTCTCCATTTTTTAATAAGGATAAATCACTCATGCTGCTTTAGCCCAGTTCCTTTTTTTTTTTTAATTATTTATGACACAATCTGATTTCATAGCTGCGTTTATGACTGAATTGAGGAAGAAAAAGGGTGTAATCGGCTCATTTCAAAATCGTGTCTGAAATGTTTCTTTGTCACTTTTAATGGGCTGTATTCCCCCTGGGGGGTTCAGGTGTTGGTCAGTGTTAGCTGACCTTGCTGCAGCTGGGTCTGGGACAGAGAACTTTCCCACTGCACCACTCTGCAAGTCCCCTGGGCTTGTCCCTCTGCCATTCCTACTGTAGACATCTGTTCCTCCTGCAGTAGACTGGATGGGATCTCCAGCACACTGAGCTCAGGTCTCTGCTACAGTCATGACCAGCTCCTACCACCCTTTCTATAAACTCTATGAGCTCCAAAGTTAGTGGTTTGCTTCCTGCCTCTGCCAGGAGGGACATGCTTGCCATGGAGAGTGCTGCCGTGGAGAGTGCGATGGCCAGGGATGTGGTGACACCTTCTCCCTGTTCCAAGCCTCAGGCCAGCCCCCACTCTCCGGGATGAGGAGTGGCTACAGCTGGATCCTGCCTGGTGCCTGCCTGAGGTCCCCATGGCCACCACGAGCCATCCACATGGTCTGGGAGAGGGTTGGGCAGAGCCCTGACATCACGAATGGTGGCTGAGCACACGCAATGGCTTGGCAGGATTATCTCCCAGCCAGGCTGGGGTGATTTCCTAGGTGGATTACTCCCAAAGCCATAGGGAAGGCATGCCATTTCAGGAGTCTCAGACAAAGCACTCATGGGGCTGTTTCTCCCCCTGTCTGCCCAGCAATAGCCAAAGGGCTGCCACAAAATCACACACTGCTCAGGCTCCTGGTGACCCTCAGTGCCCACCTGCCCACTGCCAGGGGGAAGGATTTTGCAGCTGAGAAGAGCTTTCAGAGGACAGCTGTATTTCACAAGGCTCCTAAACAGCCTTGTCAAGGGAGCAGGCAGTGAGCTGACAACTTTTGGGTCGGTCCCAGAACAGCTTGCCAGGGAAGCCTATCAAGCCCCAGTAATCAGGTTTGATTTAAATCTTTCTCCTTCTCATCACCCTTTCTGGATTAAGTCATCTCCACCGAATGAGAGACTGCACTGGGAGAGGCACAGGCAGGCTCTTGTATGTGTGTTGGGGAGAGGAAGGGAAAGATAAGCAAACCACCATCACTTTTGGGTTTTATCATCTCCATCCCAATTTTTCTGCTCCATTGGAGTCACAAGATAACAATAATCTAGAAGCCAGCAGCTTTGGAGCTCACTTATTCTGCTCTGGTCCTCTGGTCATCTCCTCACCATCTGTTTGGTGAATGTTTAGAGTTATTTCCTTGGGCACTCAGGGTTTGTGCTGGCTGCAGTGGGGTTTGTGACATGGGAGAAAGAGGGTCTGTGAGCCCTGACATTTTGGGATTTTAGGTACTGAGGGAGGCAATCTCACAGGGCATTTTTCTCTTGATTTCCCTCTCTGCTTCTCACACTGAAAAAATGCAGCTCTTTACAAGCTTGCACAGGCTCCCCTTGTGAGTAAGCAGCACCCTGGTCTGGAACACAAAGCTTTCTGTGTACTGCAATGGCACAAGGACATGGGGGAGCTGGCAGGGTTACCTGGTCCTGCTCTGTCCTTTCAGTGTGTCCCAGGGCTGTGACAGAGGAGAAAGCGTCAGCGCGGCGTTGCCTTGCTCACGGCCTCGGAGGAGCAGGAGGGCGGCTGGGAAAGGTTATCGAGGCAAAGAGCTGGCAAAAGTCAGCTGGAAAAGTCAACAAACACCACCTCTGCAGTTGGTACCACTCAGAGAAGAGGGGGTTTGGGGCATCAAGGTGGAAGAAAAGGGATCTAAACTCCTGGGGAGAAACAAAAAATAGGAAGCTTTCTTTGCAGCCTGTAGGAGAAGGGAAGGGTTTTTTCTCCCTGGACCTGTGAGTGTGAGGGGGAGGTCGCTGTGCATGTGATCCTGCAGAATAAGAAGGATCACCAAAGGGGTGACGCAGGAAAAGGAGGATTACTCTGCATGTGATGGCAGAAGGAGGATGGAGGAGCGTTCTTGCACAGGGTGTATGGACGGGGATTACTAAGGGATTTTCTTGGGGATCTAGGTATAATGAAGGAACTCCATCCTCCACCTTGCACTTGGGGTAAGTGAAGGGTCATCAGAAGCCATCACAACTCCTGACAGCTTTCTGTCACCCTTTGAAGCATTTGTTGCTCAGCCAGTGAATCCAGCCACTGGTAGATTTCACTGACTTTTGAAGAGCCAGTGCCATTTCCAAATCTCTAGTCCAAAAGAAGAAAATGAGGCTGTCTCTGTGTAAGCCAAGTGTTTGTCTCCACTGAAACTACTCAGGGGGCACACTTCCTCCTGTGTAGTGAAAATACCTATTCTCATCCACACAAGACTTCATAACAAAAGGTTGAGCTGTACAGAGGTTGACACATCTCAGTGCAAGAGGTGTAAAACCTGCTGAGTTAATGGGGAGATGCTTCCCTTCATTTCTGTGGGAACCCTTCAAATGCCCTGAACAGACCCAGAAGGGATGCCCTGTTGTGCTCATGCACTCTCAGACCACTGTTGCCACTTTGTAACAAGCTGAAAAATTCACAAATTCACATATTCACGGAAATAAGGGAATATGTTTTTTGGGACCATAGCCAGCAGGATCACACCTCTCGTGGCAGGAGAGGATGGTGTGGCAAGTTCACTATAAATGTGACTTTAATAGCAGTAACAATTCTGCATCTGTAAGAGGAAGGCTAAAGTTTGGCTGCAAGTGAGCCTTTAGAAGTAGCAGACTCTGTGAACAGTCCAGCAAAAATGGTTGAGTTTTGGCTCAGCTGTGAAGTTTTGACAGTGAATAATTGCTGTTGTTTACATAACACCCATGCACAAACCATAAACGTTTGGCTCCCTGGCCTCAGCCATGACCACAGAGATCTGCAGTGGATGCTCTTCACGTCCTCCCTGTCACATCACTCCCTTCCCTGGCCTGAGCAAGGGGAAGAAGTGCTGCAAGTGATGGCAGGGATAGGGATAGGCTCAGTTCAAGGTAGGGAAGCGAAGCTGGCGAGAACCCAGACTCCAGAAAACACATGGGAAAACCAAGACTGGATGACTGGAAGAGGACAGAGAGGAGAACCAAAGGATAATTGCAGGCAGAGAGTTCTGAGCTGTTTGCTGG